>NC_056056.1:198736803-198874303 GCF_016772045.2 Ovis aries
CTCAAGCATATGTATGAGTTGCATTGCTAAGAGCCAGCTGGAGGAGTAAAGGATCAAATCTTGAAGGGCTTTTGGGGCTTCCCTGGTGGCTCAGACAGTAACGAATCTGCCTGCAAAGCAGGAGACCTGGGTTTGATCCATGGGTCGGGAAGATCCCCTGAAGAAGGGAATTGCAACCCACTCCTGTATTCTTGCCTGGAGAATTCCATGGACAGAGGAGCCTGGAGTGTGACAGTCCATGGAGTTGCAACAGTCGGACACAACTGATTGCTGATCGACTATCACTTAACACTTGAAGGGCTTTTATACCAGCTAAGGTGTTCATACTAACAGTAATGAGGCACCAAGAAATACTTCTAAAATGGCAAATTTTTGAAAGATTACTCTAGTGGAAGTATGCAGAAAGAACTGGAGAGAAACAGGACTGGATGCCCTAAGACCAGCTGGCAAAATATAATTTAGAATAGTTTTGGCAGGAATTAGAGGACTATTTGGACCTTTCCCTAGATCACAGGATGTAGAGCGCCCCCTTACTTTAAGATTGTAATGGCCTTCCACTTTGCATTTCAATCTGTTAAGCATGACTTCCCTGTGTTGTTGTTGTGTTTGTTATGTTTTAGCTAAGTCGTGTCCTACTCTTTTCCACCCCATGGGCTATAGCCCACCCAGATCCTCTGTCCATGGAATTCTCCAGGCAAGAATACTGGAGAGGGATGCCACTTCCTTCTCCAGAAGATCTTCCTGATCCAGGGATCCAACCTGTGTCTCCTGCACTGGCAGGAGACAAAGCTCTTGCCTTTACCACCGAGCCATCTGAGAAGCCCACCCTTCCTGTAGTTACCTTTCTTCACTTGGTCCAAGAATTCTTTTCATCTGACTCCAGGATGATATATAAAATCCATGTTTTTCTAAGTATTTGTTTGCTACTGGACATGGGAAAGATGCACAAATACCAATATGTCCAGGAAAGTCCAATGGTAGAGAGTCACAAATCCTAAGAGTGCACAAGAGGAGATGATTCTAGTTCTATAAAAGCCACGTATTTCCAGGACAAGGTGATTTATGTCACAGCTTTTGAAACTGCTAGTTTCTTGTGGCTCACTTAATTTTTGAAAAAACTAACTCTTTGAGGTAGACCTGATGCATCAGATTACCTGTCTCACATGTGTCATCTTAGCTGCATAAAGATACTAAAATCAATCAAGTTAATCCATGTCAGACTGTTTTTTTTTCCTTCTTCTTCTTATTTTAAGTTAACTTGAAGATGCCCCCAGTTCACAACTATTCGGAAGAGAATCCTGGTTCTGGTGACATATTACATTAATTCTAGTAAGAGATGAAGGTGACCTGAATTAAGGCAGTGAAAATGGGGATGGACAGTGATTTAAGGGGTAACAAAATAAGGTGTTAACTTGAAGATGCATTAGCTATAGGGTTAAAGAAAAGGCAGTGACTCATTCATACATTCATTTATTTATTCAACAAATACTTACTGGGTGCTGAAGTAGGTGGAAAAGGCAATGGCGACCCACTCCAGTACTCTTGCCTGGAAAATCCCCTGGATGGATGAGCCTGATAGGCTGCCATCCGTGGGGTCACACAGAGTCGGACATGAATGAAGCGACTTATCAGCAGCAGCAGCAGCTGAAATAGGAGTGCTTAAGTCCTGGAGGATAGATTCTGTACTGATGTTTGACATACAGTGGTGAAAAATCAGATATGGTCCTTGCCCTCCTGGAGCTTATATTCCAGTTGCTGCTGCTGCTGCTAAGTCACTTCAGTCGTGTCCACTCTGTGCGACCCCATAGACGGCAGCCCACCAGGCTCCCCCATCCCTGGGATTCTACAGGCAAGAACACTAGTGGGTTGCCATTTCTTTCTCCAATGCATAAAAGTGAAAAGTCAAAGTGAAGTCGCTCAGTTGTGTCCAACTCTTTAGGACTACCAGTCTCCTCCATCCATGGGATTTTCCAGGCAAGAGTACTGGAGTGGGTTGCCATTTCCTTCTCCAGAGTATCTTCCCGACCCTAGGATCGAACCCAGGTCTCCCACATTGTAAGCAAGATGCTTTACTGTCTGAGCCACCAGGGAAGTCCTAGGGAACAAGGACATGCCCTCATCTGAAGGGAGTTGAAAGAAAACAGTAATTAACAATGACAATGAAAAGATATGAATCATTTTCATTGATGGCAGGAGGGAAACTACAAGGATACTGTAAACAAAACTCACTTGGAAAGAGGCTACTTTATAAAGTCAAGTACAAAAGCTTCAGAGGGGATGATGTTAGTGCTGGAATCAGAAGAAGAGGAAGGAAATTCTCATACAATAAAACAGAGGAAGAGTGTTTCAGGCAGATTTCTAAGATAATGAAGGAGGAAAGAGCTTGATATAACTGAGGCACAGAAAGGTGGCTAGGGAGACTATAATATCTTGAGCAAGGGGTAAAGCAGTGTGGAAGGGTGTCACAAGATCAAGGTGAAAGGAATCGCGTGGATCCTGCTAGTTTTATAGGCCTTGATAAGGAGTTCAAATTTTTTACAACAGCAGAGCTATTAGAACAAAAATGAAAGAGTATGATTGATCTACTCTTTTAAAGATTACTCTGGCACCTATAGGTAGACTGCACTGGAAGGGAGCAGCAGCCGAACCAGAGAGACAAGTTAGAAAGCTCCTGTAGGAGACCAGGAAAGTGACGAAGGTGATGGTGGCGGCAGCAGAGTTGATGTCAAAGGATCCCAGATCCATGTTAGCGTTGTAATGGAAGGCTCTAAGGTGCGGAGGAAAAAAATGAATTAAGAAGAGTTATATTTTTTCCATTTATTGAGAAGACAAAGACTAAAGAGGAAATCAGTGGAAAGCCAGAGTGAAAGTTCTATTTGAGTCATGTAGGTTGAAATCCCTAACAGACATCATCTGTGGAAGTTAAATGGGAAGATGGTTCTGTGAACATGGAGCACAGAGGAGGGTTGGGGCCTAGAGGTAGAAATCAGGTGGTCAGCAACAAACAGAATACTTAAAGCCAAAGGGCTGAAGGAACTCCAGAGTAGAAATAGAGAAGTGAGGCCAGAGCTGGGCCTCAAAGGATTCCTCTAGTGATTGTTAGAATACTGCAGGAGGGATGAAGGAAAGGCCAGTGCCATTGAGAAGGTTGGAAACCTAGAGTGTGTGCTGAAGAAATCAGAGTGGAGGATGTCACTAGAAGGATTTCACAGTCAAGAATGTCTAGTGCTGGACTCCCCGGCAGTCCAATGGTTAAGACTCTGCCTTCCAATGCTGGGGACTCAGGTTCAATCCTTATTGGGAAACTAAGGTCCCACAGGCCATGGGGTACAGGCAAAAATTTAAAAATAAATAAAAATGCACATTTTTTTAAAAATAAAAGAATGTCACATGCTGCTGTAAGGTAAAGATGAATGCACAGTGTAATGAAAGTGTTATTCACCCAGTCATGTCTGACTCTTTTGTGACACCATGGACTATAGCCCGCCCATGGAATTTTCCAGGCAAGAACATTGGAGTGGATTTCCATTCCCTTCTCCAGGAGATGTTCCTGACCCAGGGATTGAACCTTGGTATACCACATTGCAGGCAGATTCTTTATTGCCTGAGCCACCAGGGAAGCCCAGTGCACAGTAACAATGCTATTGTTTTGTGCAGTTGGGTGAATAATGATAGAACTTGCCAAGAGGTGAACAAAAGAGGAGGAGCACATTTGGGGCATGTGGCACTTCCCATTCCACATTGCTGCCCCTGGGGCCTCACCTCCACACCTGTCATTTTGTAATGTCTGTACCACTTTGCATGAAGCTCTATCTATTTGGTATAACTAAAAAGTCGGGACTCTTAGATGTCATTTTGTTTGCCTTTCTAAGTTGGGAGGAAACATGCACAGGTGCCTCTGTCACTTGGAAGCTCCTGAATAAAAAGTTATCAGAAAGTTTTAGTTGGTTGGCAGGAGGGAGAGGGAAAAAGAGTGAGCAAGAGAAAGCAGAAAGAAAACTACTATTTATTGAGTACGAACTAGGTAACAAGCACTGCTAAGTGCTTTCTATTTCAATTAAATTACAGAAAGGTAAATACCATAAAAGCTTTACAAAATAAAAAACGAGCACTCAGTGAAATTATTAACTTGATTAATAACCCATACATGATAATTGAGGAAACAAGAATTTGCATCAAGCTCTGTCCTCTCCTGTCTTATGCGAGTGTACTCAGTCATGTCTGACTCTGTGATCTCATGGCCTGTAGGCTGCCTGCCAAGCTCCTCTGTCCATGAAGTTTTCCAGGCAGGAATACTGGAGCGGGTTACCATTTCCTTCTCCGGGGGATCTTCCCAACCCAGGGTTTAAATCCGACTGTTTGGCATCTCCTGCACTTGCAGGCTGGTTCTTTACCAGCTGAGCCACTAGGCATTGAGCTCTATGAGACTCCAAATCCTGGCTCACACTGTTCTGTGTTGCTGCCTAGGGTTGCTGCTACTTGGAATGACAGAGACACGTAGGAAGTAGGGGATTTGGAAGATTCCCAAGGCAGTATGTAGATACGACTGGGACAGTCTTACATGCTGCTGGCTGCCTTCATCCCTAACCTCTCTGGGCATCTTCCCTGCATATCTTCTCACTTCTATCACCTCTAATACCTACCTCTCATCATTGGTACACCCCCTCCCTAAGTGTCACACACCTGCACTGTGTCCTGTCTCTTCAGACCCTCCAGTAGACCTGTGGTAGAGTCAGGACTCAGTAGTTAGCTAGCTGGATGATGGTGGCTCAGTTATCTCCACATAGTGAGCTCTCTTTATCTCATCTGTAAATAGAGAATTATTCCTACCTCATTCTGTTTGAAAATTTATACATAAAACCATCCACTATTCTGACTGTCATACAAAAAGCATGAAATAGAGGTTTGAATGTGAAAATGTCAGAGAAGATGTGGCTAAATTTAAAAAGTTAACTCAAGTTAATATAGGAAGAGAAGAATGAAGATTGATCGGGTCTCTTCCTCTTTTAGGTGACATTCATGTTTTTTATGTCCTGTGTCTAACTAGATAGAAAGTAACCATTTGAGGTCAAGGGTCATGATTTATAATTTATGTCCTTTATCAAAATGCCTAACACTTTATTGTGAAAACAGTGTATCATGATTTATATTGGTAAACAACTTTTGGGTAGTCCTTCTTCTCTAAAGTTATTGCATACTTTAGGAAAAAGTGAAGTGAAAGTCGTTCAGCCACGTCTGACTCTTTGCAACCCCATGGACTGTAGCCCTCCAGGCTCCTCTGTCCACGGAATTCTCCAGGCAAGAAATACTGGAGTGGGTAGCCATTCTCTTCTCCAAGGTATCTTCCTGACCCAGAGATTGAACCTGGGTCACCTGCATTGCAGGCAGATTCTTTACCATCTGAACTATCATAAATACTTTAGGAAAGAAGGATTAAAATTGGTAAACCATGAGTAAAGATAATTGATTGGTGGTACTCTAAAGCCTCCCAGAGACCATGCAACTCATTCCAGGCTGGAAAGCAGCAATGAGAAAGAATTTTTCAATGCCCTGGACCTTGGTGGAGCCCTTGTGAAGCTCTGTGTGATGAGTCATAATCGCTGGAACAGTCTCCATTGCATTGAGTGTCTCTGGCATTGATGCAGCTCATGGGCTTCTCTTTTGCCACCAAGAGGTGTCCTGTAGATGGCTTTCCTTTTAGAACCAACACAGGAAATCTCTTCTAGTGGAGGTTATATTTGTTTAGGGCCAGGATTCACATTATCTTCATAATTGCAGTAATCTTTGTTAGAATGAGGCACTGTATTTGTTTTTTGATTATCCGATAAGCTTGAATAATCATTTTCTTCCTTCTTTTCTGGCTCAATACATGACCTTCTAAAAGGCAGTTCGGTGCTCAGCCATACAGAAAAAGTAGTCTAAAGAACTTACCACCGTGCATGTACCAATTCCAAAAATAAGCAAAGTGTCCAATATGTACAGTAAGTAAATTTATGGGGAAAAAAAATCACCCCTAGATAAATACTAAATTGCTCTCCAGATATTTAGAACCTGTAACTAGCCTGCCTTGAGTTCATGGAAGTGACTGGGATGACTGGAAAGAAACAAAAGCTTCTGATCATTTCAGTAAATAGCAATTAGAATAGCAAGCAGACAAAAATTGAATATCTTTTAAAGATGATCATATAATTGACAGTCTTGAAATTCCTTTACAAATGTTTGTTAACAATTTAAAACTGATATGTTTAAATTTTGTAATGGTTCAATTTTTAAATGCCAAATCAGAAGTAGAGATTTTTCAACTATATCTGAGATAAATTATCTGTGTGCTATGCAAAACAGGCAGCAAATAGTATAATTGTGTTCATGAGCGGTTTGAGGATGTCAAATAAAATTGAAGAAGACACAAAGCTTGGCATGGTCTCTTATTGTATGTAAGTCTCCCCTTTGCCAAATAGAGATTTACACTTACAGAGAGAGAGCTTTTTTTCAGGAAAAAAACTCTATTTGAATTTATCTGGAAACTACACTTGCTACATAGAAAATGTTTAGTCTTATTTGTATATTTATTTATCACTATTCCCATGTAGTTTTGATTCTAATCTAACCATAAACTTTCCGAACAGAACTTCTCTGCTGATTGAAAGTAACGACAGTGTGTTTATTAAAGTCAGCAAATCTGTGATTCAAAACGACACCTTACAGAGGGGTCAGGATTTTATATTAAGAAAGAATGTCTGAAAGCGTGGAAGAAATGCTACTCATTGGGTAAAATTATTCTATTGCTGTGAAAATCAGACATTAATAATTCATTTTTCATAGAAGCTGCACTTCTGGCTCTTGGAAAGGCGTAATCGTTTGAAAGGCCTACTAGGGTGAGAAGGAGCATAATGTGTCTACCCGAGGTTCACTTTAAAGCTAACTGACCCCTTGTACCAGGGAGCCGAAAGCAACCCTTGAAACATGGTACAGAATCTCCTCCTACTTAAAACTCAGTCTGCATTAATGTTGTCTGTAACTTCTAACTTTAGCCTACATGGAATAAAAACAACAAAGCCAACAGAGAAGAGGGCTTGAACCGTGTCCTTCAGGGACCATGGGAAAGAAAAAAGGAAAGATTTTGAAGGTATTCCACCTATCCATTCCAATTTTTCAACTTTCAAAACCATAAACTGTGTCTTGTCTCCTTTGCTGCCCTACAAGTAGGATCGTCAGTAGCATCTTTCTAAATTCCATACATATGTGTTAATATATGATGTTTATCTTTCTCTTTCTGACTTACTTCACTCTGTATGATGGGCTCTAGGTTCATCCAGCTCATTAGAACTGACTCAAATGTGTTCCTTTTTATAGCTGAGTAATATTCCATTGCATTTATTTACCACAACTTCCTTATCCATTCATCTGTCAGTGGACATCTACGTTGTTTCCATGTCCTAGCTATTTTGGACACAGTGGGGGAAGGGATGACATGAGAGAAGAGCATTGAAACATATACATTACCATATGTAAAACAGATAGCCAGTGGCAATTTCATGTATGATGCAGGGAACCCAAAGCCAACACTCTGTGAAAACCTAGAGTGGTAAGACAGGAAGAGAGGTGGAAGTTGGGGGCGGTTCAAGAAGGAGGGGACATATATATATTTAATGCTGATTCATGTTAATGTATGGCAAAAACCATTACAATATTGTGATTATCTTTTAATTTAAAAATATAAAAAACATAAATGAATCACTGTGGTAGATGCTAGGGCTTTAAAAGATGAGTGAGACCTAATTCCTGGCTTAGGAAAGTTCAGCATCTGGAAGATGGGACCACCGTGTAAAAGTTTATTATGACCTAGTAGTCTAAGGATGGAGATATGTACAGGGTGTTACTCTTTTTCCTATTTGGAACCAGTCTGTTGTTCCATGTCCAGTTCTAATTGTTATACCAACTGGCCCAGGCCAGGAAAAGATGGCACCTGAGCTGAGTCTTTTGCATTCCAGTCCCTTATAATGAAAAGGACGTCTTCTTTGGGTGTTAGTTCTAAAAGGTCTTGTAGATCTTCGTAGAGCCATTCAACTTCAGCTTCTTCAGCATTACTGCTTGGGGCATAGGCTTGGATTATCATGATATTGAATGGTTTTCCTTGGAAATGAACAGAGATAATTCTATTGTTTTTGAGATTGCATCCAAGTACTGCATTTTGGACTCTTGTTGACCATGATGGCTACTCCATTTCTTCTAAGGTATTCCTGCCCACAGTAGTAGATATAATGGTCATTTGAGCTAACTGCACACATTCCAGTTCATTTTAGTTTGCTGATTCCTAGAATGCCATCTTTCACTCGTCCCATCTCCTGTTTGACCACTTCCAAATTGCCTTGATTCATGGACCTAACATTACAGAAACGCTGGACTGGAAGAAACACAGGCTGGAATCAAGATTGCCGGGAGAAATATCAACAACCTCAGATATGCAGATGACACCACCCTTATGGCAGAAAGTGAAGAGGAACTAAGAAGCCTCTTGATGAAAGTGAAAGAGGAGAGTGAAAAAGTTGGCTTAAAGCTCAACATCCAGAAAACAAAGATCATGGCATCCGGTCCCATCACTTCATGGACATAGATGAGGAAACAGTGGAAACAGTGTCAGACTTTATTTTTTGAGACTCCAAAACCATTGCAGATGGTGATTGCAGCCATGAAATTAAAAGACACTTACTCCTTGGAAGAAGAGTTATGACCGAACTAAATAGCATGTTCAAAAGCAGAGACATTACTTTGCCAACTAAGGTCCTTCTAGTCAAGGCTATGGTTTTTCCAGTAGTCATGTATGGATGTGAGAGTTGGACTGTGAAGAAGGCTGAGTGCCGAAGAATTGATGCTTTTGAACTGTGGTGTTGGAGAAGACTCTTGAGAGTCCTTTGGACTGCAAGCAGATCCAACCAGTCCATTCTGAAGGACATCAGCCCTAGGATTTCTTTGGAAGGAATGATGCTAAAGCTGAAGCTCCAGTACTTTGGCCACCTCATGCAAAGAGCTGACTCATTGGAAAAGATTCTGATGCTGGGAGGGATTTGGGGCAGGAGGAGAAGGGGACAACAGAGGACGAGATGGCTGGATGGCATCACTGACTCAATGGGCGAGAATCTGAGTAAACTCCGGGAGTTGGTGATGGACAAGGAGGCCTGGTGTGCTGTGATTCATGGGGTCGCAAAGAGTCGGACATGACTGAGTGAACTGAACTGAACATTACAGATTCCTATGCAATATTGCTCTTTGCGGCATTGGACCTTGCTTCTATCACCAGTCACACTGTACAAAATTCTGAAAGAGATGGGAATACCAGACGACCTGACCTGCCTCTTCAGAAACCTGTATGCAGGTCAGGAGGCAACAGTTAGAACTGAGCATGGAACAACAGACTGGTTCCAAATAGGAAAAGGAGTGCATCAAGGCTGTATATTGTCACCCTGCTTATTTAACTTCTATGCAAAGTACATCATGAGAAATGCTGGGCTGGAAGAAGCACAAGCTGGAATCAAGATTGCTGGGAGAAATATCAATAACCTCAGATATGCAGATGACACCACCCTTATGGCAGAAAGTGAAGAAGAACTAAAAAGCCTCTTGAAGAAAGTGAAAGAGGAGAGCGAAAACGTTGGCTTAAAGTTCAACATTCAGAAAACTAAGAACATGGCATCTGGTCTCATACTTCATGGGAAATAGATGGGGACACAGTGGAAACAGTGTCAGACTATTTTGGGGGGCTCCAAAACCACTGCAGATGGTGATTGCAGCCATGAAATTAAAAGACACTTTCTCCTTGGAAGGAAAAGTTATGACCAACCTAGATAGCATATTCAAAAGCAGAGATGTTACCTTGCCAACAAGATCCTTCTAGTCAAGGCTATGGTTTTTCCGGTGGTCATATATGGATGTGAGAGTTGGACTGTGAAGAAAGCTGAGTGCCAAAGAATTGATGCTTTTGAACTGTCGTGTTGGAGAAGACTCTTGAGAGTTCCTTGGACTGCAAGCAGATCCAACCAGTCCATCCTAAAGGAGATCAGTCCTGGGTGTTCATTGGAAGGACTGATGCTGAACCTGAAACTCCAATACTTTGGCCATCTCATGAGAAGAGTTGACTCATTGGAAAAGACCCCGATGCTGGGAGGGACTCGGGGCAGGAGAAGAATGGGATGACAGAGGATGAGATTGCTGGATGGCATCACCGACTCAATGGATGTGAGTTTGAGAAGACTCTGGGAGTTGGTGATGGACAGGGAGGCCTGGTGTGCTGTGATTCACGGGGTCACAAAGAGTCGGGCACGACTGAGCGACTGAACTTAACTGAACTAAGCTGAATCTTAAGCAGTGACTAGGATTTAATCACAACACATTGGTGTGTTCTGGGAAAAGACTGGCAATTTGAAAGAAAATCCACACAGAAAATATTAAAGCAAAAACACTGAAAAAAATAAAAAGCAGCATGGAGTTTGAGGAAACTAAAAGTGCTTTAAGTGCATAAGATGTCAGGTAGGGGAGTGAATAGTGGTGAGACAGGACACGTTAGTGAGGGCTAGATGCTGCAAATTTTGTAATATTAAGTTGCCTGGGTTTTGTTGTTTAGGAACAGGAAGCTGCTAAATATGAACACATGAACGATGTGGTTCCAGCAAACTAGAGGTAAAAATATGACACCATTTTTGTAGATATGTACCATTAATATATTAAACACAACTCATATTTTATTATCCTCAGCTTCTCTTGTGCATGCATGCTCAGTCACATCCAACTCTTTGCCACACTCACCAGGCTCCTCTGTCCATGGGATTCTCCAGGCAAGAATCCTGGAGTGGGTTGCTGTGCCCTCCTCCAGGGATCTTCCTGACCCAGGGGTCAAACTGGTGTCTCCTGCCTTGCAGGTGGATTCTTTATCCCTGAGCCACTGGGCGAAGCCCAGAGATTGTGATGCCCACCAAATAGTCTATTTTTTCCTTGATGTCTCTTAGGCCCCTTGCCACTGGGGAAGACCAAGTGACCATTTCCATCAAAAAAAAAAAAAAAGAAAGAAAGAAAGAAAAGGGCAGCTGTGATGCAGGTTGCTTTCCCACTCAGGCAGTGAAAAACCTACATGGGATTCCCAGGTTCTTGCTTGCTTGTCATGGACATCGGCAGTGTTTAGGAAGTTGAGCCTTGTGCACCCAGGTCTCTGAGTGGAAACCTAGAGCAGAGTCCCTCACCCTAACATCGCTAAACAAACATATGTGTAGCTTAAGTTTAAAAAGCCAGCCTACTCAAATAAAGAGCCTCCTTCTTTTTCATTCCTTACTGTTTTATGCCTTGCCTAGTTTAGGCCTCTGTGTGTGCACACATTAAGTCACTTCAGTCAGGTTGTGTCTGACTCTTGGAGACGCTGTGAACTGTAATCTGCCAGGTTCCTCTTTCCATGGGATTCTCCAGACAAGAATACTGCAGTGGATGGTCTTGCCTTCCTCCAGGGGATCTTCCAGGCCCAGGGATTGAACCCATGTTTCCTGCATTGCAGGCAGATTTTTGCCACTGCACCACCAGGGAAGCCGCTAAAGAGGAGTAATGTTGTCCTTTCTTCTGCATTGCAAGCTCTTCCTACAAGGATAACACTGTTCAGAAAATAAAGACCTAAAATAGAAACAGTTCAGTTCAGTTCAGTTCATTCGCTCAGTCGTGTCCAACTCTTTGCAACCCCATGAACCGCAGCACACCAGGCCTCCCTATCTATCACTAACTCCTGGAGTTTACCCAAACTCATATCCATTGAGTCGGTGATGCCATCCAACCATCTCATTCTCTGTCTTCCCCTTCTCCTCTTGCCCTCAATCTTTCCCAGCATCAGGGTCTTTTCAAATGAGTCAGCTCTTCGCATCAGGTGGCCAAAGTATTGCAGTTTCAGCTTCAACATCAGTCCTTCCAATGAACACCCAGGACTGATCTCCTTTAGAATGGACTGGTTGGATCTCCTTGCAGTCCAATAACTACAAAGCAAAAACAATAATGCCATCACCAAAGCAAATTTTTTTAAAAAAATATGAAATGTAGTTCTATCTGGGAAAGATTTGGGTCATTGTTTTATCTTACTTTAGTAAGTTTTCCAGTGTTTCTAAAATAAGCCCATATTATTTTCATAATTTTTTAAAAAACCTTTTAAAATTTCATTTTAAAAAATGATTTGGAAACTTGCCAGAAATGGATTCCCATGAACACTAAACAGAAATGAAGTATTGAATACTAAAGTGAAGCAGATAAATGTCATCTGATTTTTCAGACTCTAAGCAGATATGTGGATTCTTATTTTCAAAGCTATCCCAATATCTGTAATTCTTTCCTCCCCTATTCTTTAGAGAACATGATCAAATACAGTATTATAATATCAAGTTATGATTATTTTATAGTTTGAAATAAAATATTTAGGCCATTTCTTAGTACTAAGCATTGCTTAGATACTGCGCTGCCTAAATCATGTTTGCATGTACTGAAAAGTAAAACATTAGTCTTGTTTATTTGCTTCATTTTGCTTTTCTCCAATAAATTTTCCATATATAGCCTGCAAAAACATTCTCATAGAACTGTATATCGGACTAGAAATCTTTGATATTTAAATTATTTGCTGTTCTGTGAAAGCTAATACTCAAAAATATCCATTACATTTATGATTTTCACCTCAGATGTATCAGTCTAACGTATTTGTTGAATTTTTTAAGCAGTTTTGTTTTTCAAAGTTTTGAAGATATGATGAAAATATTGTGGAAAAATTAAATTAGTATACAGGATTATGATGGAAGGTTGATTGCTTTTACCTGTTAAGATATTCTAATGAAATCTTTTGCAATTTAATCTCCCCAAACTTAAATTTTCAGGTTTCAATTTGAGTTAATGGCTTACTAAAACTGAAGACAATTTGGATAGAAGAAAAATTTAACACGTGTAGATCTTAAGGACCTGTAGTTGCTTAAAGTAACAGTATCTTTGCTGAAAATACCAAGTATATTTATAGGCAACATGATGAGCATGACATTGTAAGTATAACTTTGATATAGATTCTTTCTATTCTTCAATGTCATAGATTACCTAAACCTTCAAATATTAATTTGATTCTTACAGCTGATGAGAGTGGAGAACAGGCTATGATTTACAAATAAAGTAGCACTTTGCCCATTGCTCTAATCTGGGTTTTTTCCACACTACTTTGTTCATTTTTTGTTCAATAACATGAAAACAGAACACTTGTTTACTAAAATAGAGCATGTGTTTCAAAAGAAATTTATATTCTTTTTTATATTAGTCTCTTTTTAAAATTAAATTATTCATTCATTATTTTTGGCTGTGCTGGGTCTTTGATGAGGTGAACAGGTTCTTCACTGCTGTACTTGGGCTACTGTCTAGTTGGGACACACAGGCTCAGTAGTCACATGCACTGACTTAAGATCCCAAGGCTTGTGGGATCCTAATTCCTGGACCAGAGATCAAACCCATGTCCACTGCATTGGCAGATGGATTCTTAACCACTGGACCACTAGAGAAATTCCCAGAAATTTGTGTTCTAATAAAACTCTACCTTATAATTAGCCAATGAAATAAAGTAGCTTGCTAGTCCAAGTTATCTCTATAAAAAATCTGAAAGTCTTAGACTTGCAAATAATCTTATAAAGTCATAGAGAATCTTGGCCAGACCCACTTTGAATGAAAATACCTTAACAATGGAAATAATGCCATTTTCAGGACTGCGGATGTGCCTTGGGGACTATCATATTAAGTTATCTCTCAGTCGTGTCTGACTCTTTGCGACCCCACGGACTATAGAGTCCATGGAATTCTCTAAGCCAGAATACTAGAGTGGGTAGCCTTTCCCTTCTCCAGGGGATCTTCCCAACCCAGGGATCGAACCCCAGTCTCCTGCATTGCAGGCAGATTCTTTACCAGCTGAGCCACAATGGAAGCCCAATTAAGTCAGACAGAAAAAGACAAATATCTTATGATATCAATCACTTATATGTGAAATCTAAAAAAACGATACAAATTAACTTATTTACAAAACAGAAATAGACATACAGAGAATGATTTATGGTTACAGGGAGGAATAGATTGGGAGTTTGAGATTGACACTGCCACATTTAAAATAGATAACCAACAAGGACCTACTGTATAGCCCAGGAAACTCTGCTCAATATTCCATAATAAGCTAAACAGGAAAAGAATTCGAAAAGAATAGATACATGTATATGTATAACTGAATCACTCTGATGAACACCTGAAACAAACACAACATTGTTAACCAATGATGATACTCTAATATAAAATTTGAAAAACTAAAGAAAAAAAAAAAGGGAAAGTGAGAAGCAGAGTGTATGAATTCCAGAATGAGATTCACATTTTGCTAATCAAGAAATAGTACCATTTGGTAATTTTTTAAAGATGACATTTGTCAACAAAAATGATATATTTTGTTCAAAAATACCTTAACATGTAAGAAACAAGGACCATATAGCAGGGCTGTCATCGTCACCTCATTATTGCTGATTATCACATCTATGCTTTATCATTGTTAGCCAAAAAAAGCTATATGTTTAAAAGATTTCAAAGTCTCTTCATTTCTATATGTTAAATGATTTATTAGAGGAACATGCAGAGCCCGCTGCATTTCTAGTCAGAGTGCTCTTATACTGTCACTCAACATTTTATCAAATCTCTGTTGTGGACTAGACATGGTGTTAGAAACACTGAGTGAGAGAGGAGCAAATGAGGAAGATCCCGGCTACAAAAGCAATGTCTCTCTCTCTTTTTTTGTAGTTGTCTTTGGTCTTTTTTTAAAGTTTTTATTTTGTATTGGAGTAGAGTTGATTTACAACACTGTGTTAGTTTCAGGTGTACAGCAAAGTGATTCAGTTATACATATATATGTATCTATTCTTTTCCAAATTCTTTTCCCATTTAGATCATTCCAGAATATTGAGCAGAATTCCCTGTGCTATACAGTAGGTCCTTGTTGGTTCTCTATTTGAAATATAGTCATATGTATATGTTAACCACACTCTTAATTTATACCTCCCCCAATTTTCCCCTTTGGTAACCATAGTTATTTTTGTCATATGATCCATCAGTCCCATTCCTGGGCATATATCCAGAGAAAACCATAATTTGAAAAGATGCATGCACCCCAACATTCATTGCAGCACTATTTACAAAGTCAGTCTTAAACCTCTGTATAGTCTTCTCCAACCATGCATTCCTGTCTTTCTAGTTTTCTCACTCCATAGATCATGAGTTTAGGAGGAATCAGACTACCTGACTCAAGTCTTCCCTTCTCCATTTATTACGTACATGACTTTTGCAAATTATGTGACTTCTCTGAACCTCACTAGTAGAATTGTGGTAATAATAACACCTATGCCATATACTGTGTGAGAATTAAATAAGATAACACATAAAAGTGAATTGCTTAGAACAGTGCTTGGACATATACACCATCAAATGTTGGCTATTATCAAAATTATTATTGGTATTAAGATTATTAATATTATTATTACCAATATTTATGTCATCAAGGCAGACACTTCTAGTTTATGTTACCCACTTCATAGCATCCTCAATTCTACCATCATTTATTTTGTTCTTACCATGTACTGGGTAGACTTCTATATAAATTTTGGAATCATAAAGATCAATAAGACACACTGAGAATCCACACAACCTGTACCCATTTAAACACTTCATCCATTTTCTCATGAGGAGTCATCGTTTCATCACTTATTTGTTCTATTATTCAAACTTTCTAAATCAGTTATGGATGGTTTCATTATCCACTTTTATCCTTTGGGCAGACAAGGACTGTAGAAGATGCCCTTATGGATTATGGTTGCCAGCTGCCTGTAAATTATCAGTCTATGTTTCAAAGATTTATAACTTAACTCAAGGTACCTACCATATCCCTGTTCCTCTCATTCTCAACAAACAATCTTGCCTATTTTGTGGAGAAAATGATGGAGAACATGAGATAAAACTCGGCCCACTCTCTCCGAGCAAAGGATCAACTATCTATGTCCATTCACATTTTGGGCTTCCCTGATGGACCAGTGGGTAAAGATTTCACCTGCAACGCAAGAGGCACAGAAGACGAGAGTTCAATCCTTGGCTTGGGAAGATCCACTGCAGTTCATGTCAGTTCAGTTGCTTAGTTTTGTCCTATTCTTTGTGACCCCATGGACTGCAGCACCCCAGGCTTCCCTGTCCATCTTGCTGGAGCTTTCTCAAATTCATGTCCATCAAGTCAGTGATGTCATCCAATCATCTCATCCTCTGTCCCTTCTCCTCCCGCCTTCAGTCTTTCCAAGCATCAGGGTCTTTTCCAATGAGTCAATTCTTCACATCAGGTGGCCATTCAGCTTCAGCATCAGTCCTTCCAAAAAATATTCAGGACTGGTTTCCTTTAAGAGGGACTGGTTAGATCTCCTTGCAGTCCAAGGGACTCTCAAGAGTCTTCTCCAACACCACAGTTCAAAAGCATCAATTCTTCTGCACTTACCTTTCTTTATGGTCCAACTCTCAAATCCATACATGACTACTGGAAATTGACTATGCCAAAGCCTTTGACTGTGTGGATCACAATGAACTGTGGAAAATTCTGAAAGAAATGGGAATACCAGACCACCTGACCTGCCTCTTGAGAAACCCACATGCTATTCAGGAAGCAACCGTTATAACTGGACATGGAACAACACACTGGTTCCAAATAAGAAAAGGAGTATGTCACGGCTGTATATTGTCCACCCTGCTTATTTAACTTATATGCAGAGTACATCAAGAGAAACTCTGGGCTGGCAAGAGCACAAGATGGAATCAAGATTGCCAGAACCTCAGATATGCATATGACACCACCCTTATGGCAGAAAGTGAAGAACTAAAGAGCCTCTCGATGAAAGTGAAAGAGAGAGGAGAATGAAAAATTTGATTTAAAGCTCAACATTCAAAAAACTAAGATCATGGCATCCGGTCCCATCACTTCATGGGAAATAGACGGGGAAATAGTGGAAACAATGACTGACTTTATTTCTGGGGCTCCAAAATCACTGCAGATGGTGATTGCAGCCATGAAATTAAAAGACACTTACTCCTTGGAAGGAAACTTATGACCAAAAGGTCAGTTTTCATTCCAATTTCAAAGAAAGGCAATGCAAAAGAATGCTCAAACTACCGCACAGTTGCACTCATCTCACATGTTAGTAAAGTAATGCCCAAAATTCTCCAAGCCAGACTTAAGCAATATGTGAACCGTGAACTCCTTGATGTTCAAGCTGGTTTTAGAAAAGGCAGAGGAACCAGAGATCAAATTGCCAACATCCGCTGGATCATCAAAAAAGCAAGAGAGTTCCAGAAAAACATCTATTTCTGCTTTATTGACTATGCCAAAGCCTTTGACTGTGTGGATCACAATAAACTGTGGAAAATTCTGAAAGAGATGGGAATACCAGACGACCTGACCTGCCTCTTGAGAAATCTGTATGCAGGTCAGGAAGCAACAGTTAGAACTGGACATGGAACAACAGACTGGTTCCAAATAGGAAAAGGAGTACGTCAAGGCTGTATATTGTCACCCTGCTTATTTAACTTCTATGCAGAGTACATCATGAGAAACGCTGGACTGGAAGAAACACAAGCTGGAATCAAGATTGCTGGGAGAAATATCAATAACCTCAGATATGCAGATGACACCACCCTTATGGCAGAAAGTGAAGAGGAACTCAAAAGCCTCTTGATGAAAGTGAAAGAGGAAAGTGAAAAAGTTGGTTTAAAGCTCAACATTCAGAAAATGAGGATCATGGCATCTGGTCCCATCACTTCATGGGAAATAGATGGAGAAACAGTAGAAACAGTGTCAGACTTTATATTTGGGGGCTCCAAAATCACTGAAGATGGTGACTGTAGCCATGAAATTAAAAGAAGAAAAGTTATGACCAACCTAGATAGTATATTCCGAAGCAGAGACATTACTTTGCCGACCAAGGTCCGTCTAGTCAAGGCTATGGTTTTTCCAATGGTCATGTATGGATGTGTGAGTTGGACTGTGCAGAAGGCTGAGCGCTGAAGAATTGGTGCTTTTGAACTGTGGTGTTGGAGAAGACTCTTGAGAGTCCCTTGGACTGCAAGGAGATCCAAGCAGTCCATTCTGAAGGAGATCAACCCTGCGATTACTTTGGAAGGAATGATGCTGAAGCTGAAACTCCAGTACTTTGGCCACCTCATGCGAAGAGTTGACTCATTGGAAAAGACTGTGATGCTGGGAGGGATTGGGGGCATGAGGAGAAGAGGACGACCGAGGATGAAATGGCTGGATGGCATCACAGACTCGATGGACATGAGTCTGAGTGAACTCCGGGAGTTGGTGTTGGACAGGGAGGCCTGGCGTGCTGCAATTCATGGGGTCGCAAAGAGTCGGACACGACTGAGTGACTGAATTGAACTGAACTGAACTGAACTGAGACAGCGTATTAAAGAGCAGAAACATTACTTTGTCCACAAAGGTCTATCTAGTCAAGGCTATGGTTTTTCCAGTAGTCATGTATGGATGTGAGAGTTGGACTGTGAAGAAAGCTGAGCACCAAAGAATTGATGCTTTTGAACTGTGGTGTCGAAAAAGACTGTTGAGAGTCCTTTGGACTGCAAGGAGATCCAACCAGTCCATCCTAAAGGAGATCAGTCCTGGGTATTCATTGAAAGCACTCATGTTGAAGCTGAAACTGCAATACTTTGGCCACCTGATGCGAAGAGGTGACTCATTTGGAAAGACCCTGATGCTGGGAAAGATTGAGGGCAGGAGGAGAAGGGGACGACAGAGGATGAGATGGGTGGATGGCATCATCGACTCAATGGACATGAGTTTGGGTAAACTCTGGGAGTTGGTGATGGACAGGGAGGAATGGTGTGCTGCAGTTTATTGAGTTGCAAAGAGTCACACCTGACTGAGCGACTGAACTGAACTTAACTGGAAAAACCATAGTTTTGACTAGACAGACATTTGTTGGCAAAGTAATGTCTCTGCTTTTTAATGTGCTATCTAGGTTGGTCATAGATTTTCTTCCAAGGAGCAAGCATCTTTTAATTTCATGACTGCAGTTACCATCTGCAGTGATTTTGGAGCCCAAAGAAATAAAGTCTGACACTGTTTCCACTGTTTCCCCATCTATTTGCCATGACGTGATGGGACCGGATGCCATGATCTTTGTTTTTTGAATGTTGTGTTTTCACCCAGCTTTTTCACTCTCCTCTTTCACTTCCATCAAGAAGCTGTATAGTTCCTCTTTGCTTTCTGCCATAAGGGCAGTATCATCTGCATATCTGAGGTTATTAATATTTCTCCCAGCAATCTTGATTCCAACTTATGCTTCATCCAGCCTTGCATTTTTCATGGTGTACTCTGCATAGAAGTTAAATAAACAGGGTGACAATATACAGCCTTGATGTACTCCTTTTCCTATTTGGAACCAGTCTGTTGTTCCATGTCCAATTCTAACTGTTGCTTCTTGATCTGCATATGATTTCTCAGGAGGCAGGTAAAGTGGTCTGGTATTCCCATCTCTTGAAGAATTTCCCACAGTTTGTTGTGATCCATGCAGTCAAAGTCTTTGGCATAGTCTCTAAAACAGAAGTAGATGTTTTTCTGGAATTCTCTTCCTTTTTCCCCTGGAGTAAGCAATGACAACACACTCCAGTACGCTTGCCTGGAAAATTCTCTTGACAGAGGAGCCTGGAAGGCTACAGTTGGGGTGGCAAAGAGTCTGACATGACTAAGCACACTGCGCACACACACTCACATCTTTCTCTCTTTCCGGTTGCCTCAGAAAGAAAGATAAAGCTTCAGTTCTGTGAGCTTCAGATGACAACCTTTCCCACTGCTTCCTAGATCTCCTGGAAAAGTATTTCTTTTCTTTTATCTTTAAATGGTACTGTACCTTTAAACTGCATTTCCTATTTCTGCCCCTAAAATCCATTCTCCCTAATACTGTTCTAACTTGCTTCTTCCATTTATACCAAGATACTTGAAGGAAGTTTTAAACGTGCCTTGCCTCTTGTATTCACTCGACCCACTGATCTGGCTTCACATTAGACAGATTTCCCCAAAACTATTCTAATACAATAAGAATTCAGTGTGGGGGAGATCACTTGACAGCATTTAATAGTGCTGATGACTCATCCTTGTATTGTTCTGGCTGTAAAACATTGCTCCCTGCTGATTTTTATCCTGCAACTTTCATACCCACATCTCACTCTTCTCTGCTCCTTAGACCAATGTTTCCTGGTTCCTCAGTCTCCTTTCCACACTCTGCAGACTCTCCCCACACACTGCACATGGTACACTTTCCACCTGGACGCACCAAGAGCATTGTCTGGTACTCACTCACATGTTGATACCACATGCAGAGGTGAACTCAGGTCAGTTTTCAATAAAACAAGGCTGCTTTTAGCCTACGTCTGGATAGCTCACCTTTTAGAAAATAAATGTATAGCTGATTACTCTTCCTTTAAACATACACTCTACTTTAGCTTTTTTCCAAATACCTTGAAGGTAAAGTAATGGTATAAAGAGAGGAGAGGGCAAAAAGGCATTTACTATAAGTAAATAAGCAAGGTAAGATTTGAATCACACAGAAGCATTCAGAGTTCAGCGATTTCAAGGCTCCAAATAAATAGCTAATTTTTCCTGGCAAATGAAATTGAATTATTAAATTATCATACCAGAGTCAGGCATTTGTAATGGAAGGGAAAGGAAACCATCTATTTATTTTTCCCCTCAAGGCCATAGTGTATTTGAATGTTTCCTGCTTAATAGCTGCACCTGCTGGTAAGGACAAAGGATGGACTGTAACTTGATTTTGTAAATAACTTACTGCAATAGGCTGAGACTTTGTGCTGTACCTAATGGGCATGTTGCCTCCTTCTCCTTTGATTGCTTTCCTTTTTATATCATTTAAAAAGAAAAGGCTTGTACTGTGGTATGCACTAGCTTAAATCTGTGTTTTTGTTTTTGTTTTTTACTGCTTGAAATTATTTCTGTTGTCATCTCAGCCATTGTCAGCCAACTGTTGGGAAGGTTTGGTCTCAGAATTTAGGGTGTGTTTGCTAACTGAAGCTGTCAACCTACTCAAATATGCAGTCAACTTTATTATTTGCAGTGTTAAAGAAATGCAGTCATTTCTTTAGCAAAGTTTGTCCAGAAACAAAAGGAACACAGTTTTAGAAGTGAATAAGAAAAAATAAATAATAATAATTTGTGATCAATCTAATTTTAGATAAATTTTAAATACAACTTCTCACAAATAAACTGGATAGCAATTAGCAATTCTTTGATGTTGGACATAAGAAGAATCCAAGATAGAAACCTTGGGGGAAATGCCTAGAAAATACGAATGATACATAATATTTGTTCTTTCTTTTTCTTCTTAAATCACAATTAGGGTTGGGACCTAAAGCCTTGCAAATAGATTTTACATCTTTATGTTACTTTAAGTAACACAACCAAATACCCTTATGTTACCATCAGTGAGCTCAGTTTGGGGACCTAAAGAATTTGGAGGGTAATCAAATACACCAAAAAAAGTTCCTTACCAATCTCAAATGATAAAAAATACTGTTTAATCATTTCATTCCTGCGTTCATGTTTAAAACCATGACCATTGTTTTTGTGCAATTTTATATCTCTGCTTCCAAAAAATGACAAATGCTGGCTCTAAACAAAGAAAAATGGATTGGAAAAGCTAAATTAATGTCTCTTTTTTATTGCTTTTTAATCAGTCCCTTAAGCAGAGAGCAAGGGGATTGATAGAATCCACATATTGCAGGCTGTGTAACCATGCTCTGGATAAAAAACAGCTACTATGCCTGCTGGCGGGATTCCAAGCCCAGTTATCCGGCACCCGGAGAAACGCGCTGTGTGCCACACTACCGAGTGCTTGGGAGCTTGCAAGTCTTGCATGTAAGTGCGCATGTCAAGGAAAAAACAGTTTAGGAACCATTGCTCTAAGACTCAGCCTTTGCCTTCTGCTCACTCCCTAATAATTTCTTTTCACAATCATGGCTAAATCTAAAAGACACCATCGGGACTTCCCTGCTGGTCCAGTGGTTAAGACTTCACCTGCCAACGCAGGAAGCATGGGCTCCATCCCTGGTTGGGGAGTTAAAGTCCCACATGCCTCGCAGCCAAAAACCCAACACATAAAACAGAAGCAATATTGTAACAATTCAATAAAAGCTTTAAAAAATGGTCAAGATCAAAAAAATATTTAAAAATAAAAAAGAGACCATCATGATTTGTATGGGGCCTCAGCCCTTTTTCCTTCATAGGCCACTTCTTCCATAAAACAAAAGCTTTAGTTATGTTTTATGATTGCATTGGTATAAAGACAAACTATAATATATGGTAAAGCATGTTTTGATCTAAAAGCTTATTTTTTGTCTTTAATTTAAAAAAATAAAATTTGTGGGTCCCTAAAGGTATTGTGAGCCCTAGTCACTGTGGATAAGAAAGCCTCTGTAGTTATGAATTCATTGCTTATGAATGTCAATTTATTGCTATTACTTTGATCTCTTACTTCAACCCCTGGATTGAGAACTGCTATTTGAAACTTTCTACTTACTTATGTTACCATTGCCTTACATTATCAAAACCAAATTGACAATTATCCCTAAATTAGGTCTATATCCAACTTAAGTATTTCCACCATTGGTCTCATATTCTTTCCATTCTTTCAAAAGTATGAAGTTAGTCTTAACTCTGGTTTTTCTCCTATTTTATTTTTTGCTGTGTTATATTTTAATTGAAGAATAATTGCTTTACAGTCTCCTATTTTATATTGAACATTCAATTTAAATGAGCTCTCTTTTCTTCTCTCTGCATAGAGTCTTCACCACTTCTCTTTCCATATCAGCTGAAGTAAAGGTTTCTAAAGGGTTAGCACTTCCCGTTGCAATTATTCTGTATATTGACCTCTTTCCTATTATAGTTATGCTATACACAGATACTGGATCAATTTCCTAAAATGCTTATCATGAGATTATTTTTCTTTGCAAAAATCTCTAGTGTAAATAAGGTTAAAACTAAATACTTATAATTTATGACCTTAATTTCTCATTTCTAACCTGACCTCACCAACTTATTCTTCTTTGCTCTGCCAATGAATTCACTGGACAGTGGCCTGCTCCCTACAGCCCTCGTGCAAATCACACTGTTCCTACTTTAGCTCTTTAAGCTGGGCTTTGGTTCATCACCAAAAACTTCTCCACAGTTACACATCCAGATTTGGTCCTATACCGTCCAAAAGGTCATCTTTGGGTATGTCAGTTCATACAATCCCATCGCTCTCTAACTCAACATATTTTTAATGTATTCTACTGCTACTCACATTAGCCTGTCTGCTTATTTACTATGTGTCATGTCCATTCCTCATTGCTTTTATATGTTTTGTATTTCTACAGGTTCTAAATTTGTACTAGTTATAATGACATGACGTTAGTATCTATGACTGCATTGATTAAGAAAAAAATATTTTAACTAAGTTTGTAAAATAGTGATTGCCCAACATATTTTTTTAATATTTATTTACTTATTTTGGTTGCACTGGTTCTTCGTTGCTGCAAGAGGGCTCTCCCTAGTCGTGGAGAGTGGGGGCTGCTCTTCATGGCAGTGCTCGGGCTTCTCATTGAGGCGGCTTCTCTTGCTTCGAGGCACAGTCTCTCGGCACACAGGCTGCAGTAGTTGCAGCATGTGGGCTCAGTAGCTGAGGCTCGTGGGCCTTAGAGGACAGGCTCAGAAGTTGTACACGGGCTTAGTTGCTTCTTGGCATGTTGAAAGTTTGTGGACCAGGGATTGAACCCATGTCCCCGGCATTGGCAGGAGGATTCGTATCCGCTATGCCACCAAGAAAGTCCTATCCAACATATTTTCGGACTATAACATTGCCATGTAAAATAATACTGCTAGTATTTTTATATCTATCTTATAAATTAGAAAGTTTTTGTTTTCTTAAATCATCATGATGCAGAGGTTACAAAATAAATGAGTCATGAGGATGAAATGTACAGCATGTGGAATACAGTCATTAATAATGTAGTATCTTTGTATGGTGACAGGTGATAACTAGACCACCAGGAACTAACACAATGTTGTAGGTAAATTGTACTTCAACAAACAAACAAATTCATTAAAAGGGGGATTAGATTTGTAATTTAGAGAGGAGGGTGGGTGGTCTGGTGGGCAGGGGAAATTAAAGTGGTCAAAAGGTACAAACTTCCAGTTATAAAATAAGTATTAGGGATGTAATATACAATATGATTAATATAATTGACATTACTACTACTGTATGTTATATATGAAAGTCATCAAGGGGGTAAGAAGATCCCCTGGAGAAGAAAATGACAACCCACTCCAGTATTCTTGCCTGGAGAATCTCCTGAACAGAGGAGCCTGGTGGGCTACAATCCACAGGGTCTCAAAGAGTTGGCCACGACTGAGTGAGTGGGCAATCAAGGAAGTAAATTCTAAGTGTTCTAATCACAAGGAAAATTTGTTTTCTACTTTTTAAATTTTGTAACTATAGGAGATATTGGATGTTTACAAAACCTACTGTGTTAATCATTTCATGATGATTGAGTCAAATGATATATGCTATACACTTTAAACTTACAGAGTCAACTATATCTCAGTAAAGCTGAAAGAAAAGAAAATATGATGCCACTTTGAAAAGTAAACAAATAAAAATTAAAAGTTCATCCAGTGTATGTGGTAATATCACATAATAAAGAACCAGGAATTTATCAATCAAACCCAACTCAAACTATTTTAAGAAAAAAAGTATCTGCTCCCACACATCCAACCTTGTCACAAGTATTTACTTAACAGCTCACATATGCCAACCCACTGCCTATTGTTCCAGGAACACTCTGACAAACAAGTTCTCTCCTTTCACTCACGTTTTTATACTCTAGTGGAAAGAGACACACAACGCCAGATTTAAGTAAGTTCTGTAAAGGAAATAAAATAGAGATCATTGGCACTGAATGGGAAGTGTAGAGCTCATTTAGACTTAATGAATCTCTCAGTGCCCTCTGTGTAGACAATTCAAATAACAAAAAATGATGGCTAGAGGGAAGCTTTGTGAATATCTAGGGAAAGGAAAGCATAGAAGGAGGGAACCAGAAATACAAAGTCCCTGAGACAGGAAGAAGTTTAGCATGACAGAGAATTAGAAAGACCAGAGATCTTGTGTCTACTCTGGACCCTTGTCCTGAAGTTGGGTATTCGGATTGACCACCAGTGCCACATGACAGAGGAACTAGGGTCCTTGATTAACAGCTCTGTCAGAACCACTTGTAGTGGGGAGAATCTTTCCAGAAGGAAAGAATGCAGAAAAAGCAAAAGAACAAATATCCCCTGCTCGTCTTTAAAAATAATAAGAGCCAGTGAACTCTGGGTTCAGTATTATAAATATGAAAAAGAAGCTCAGTCTTTATAGATTTTCCATTAATATCTCTGTATTTTCACTGATACTCTGGTAAAGAGTTGAAAGTTATTCCTCATGAGAATTTGAACATTGATCATTATATCAATAGGGCTTCCCAGATGGTGCTAGTGGTAAAGAGCTCACCTGCCAATGCTGGAGACATAAGTGATTTGGGTGGTCACAGTCAGACACGACTGAAGTGACTTAGCATACATGCATGCATTATATTAATAATCCTGTAGTCTCTTCAGAAAAAGTATATGTTAAATGTTTTATAACTTGTCTTTAGATTCCAATGCTCTTTGGTATACTATGCTGGAGGAACTATTTATAGTCTCATCTTGGAGTTTCCCAATGTGTAGAAAGATGCTGTGGTAAACACCTCTGTTACTGAGGCAGCCTAGTCTTGTAGGTAAGAAAGATAGACAGGCTATCTCTGTCTCTAGAGATAGAGAGGATTTACGTCTTGATTCTTCCCCTCAGTCTCTGTGGTCTTGGGTCTCTCTGTGCCCTAGTCTTCTCATCCTCATAATAAGAGAAAAAATACCCCCTCACCTCATGATGCTTGTAGTGAAGAGTAAATGGACTGATATGCCTTAAGAACTTAGAACAATACTTGGCACATGCTAAGGACTGAATGGGCTTCCCTGGTGGCTCAGGTGGTAGAGTCTGCCTTCAATGCAGGAGACCCAGGTTCAACCCCTGGGTGGGGAAGATTCCCTGGAGAAGGGTATGGCAACCCATTCCAGTATCCTTGTCTGGAAAATTCCATGGACAGCAGGGCCTGGATGGCTACAGTCCCTGGGTCACAAAGAGTCAGACATGACTAAGTAACTAATACTAATACACACAAAAAGACCCAATAAGTATTAATCACTGTCATAATTATTACTTATTTGAAAAATGGATCTCCCAAAGAAATGTAAAATACATGAAATTGTTATCAGATGATTAACCTTATAGTGTTCTAATATATTTTCACGTCTTATAAACCAATAAGGAGAGATTAACTCTCACCATTATATCCAAAATCATTATTGTGAAAAAAGCAAAATTTAGAATGATATTTAACTGACTTGAAGCTCACAAAAGCAACTGCAAATGAAGCTCAAAACTAAAGTACGAATGGGAAGTTCAATACTGCATTTGCTGTCATATGACATAATTTAGAAAATGACTCCAAAGCTTCCAAACAAAACAACACACACACACGAAACACACATACACACACACACACACAAAGATGGGGCATGAATGTTACTGTTTCTTGACAGTTCAAAGGAAAGAAGTTAAAAATGTGTTCAGTTCAGTTCAGTTCAGTTGCTCAGTCGTGTCTGACTCTTTACAACCCCATGAATCGCAGCACACCAGGCCTCCCTGTCCATCACTATCTACCGGAGTTCACTCAGACTCGGGTCCATCGAGTCAGTGATGCCATCCAGCCGTCTCATCTTCTGTCGTCCCCTTCTCTTCCTGGCCCCAATCCCTCCCAGCATCAGAATCTTTTCCAATGAGTCAACTCTTCACATGAGGTGGCCAAAGTCCTGGAGTTTCAGCTTTAGCATCATTTCTTCCAAAGAAATCCTAGGGCTGATCTCCTTCAGAATGGATTGGTTGGATCTCCTTGCAATGCAAGGAATTCTCAAGAGTCTTCTCCAACACCACACAGTTCAAAAGCATCAGTTCTTCAGTGCTCAGCCTTCTTCACAGTCCAATTCTCACATCCATACATGACTACAGGAAAAACCATAGCCATGACTAGACAGACCTTAGTCGGCAAAGTAATGTTCCCGCTTTTGAATATGCTATCTAGGTTGGTCATAACTTTTCTTCCAAGGAGTAAGTGTCTTTTAATTTCATGGCTGCAATCACCATCTGCAGTGATTTTGGAGCCCCCCATAATAAAATCTGACACTGTTTCCACTGTGTCCCCATCTATTTCCCATGAAGTGATGGGACCGGATGCCACGATCTTCGTTTTCTGAATGTTGAGGTTTAAACCAACTTTTTCACTCTCCTCTTTCACTTTCATCAAGAGGCTTTTGAGTTCCTCTTCACTTTCTGCCATAAGGGTGGTGTCATCTGCATATCTGAGGTTATTGATATTTCTCCCAGCAATCTTGATTCCAGCTTGTGTTTCTTCCAGTCCAGCATTTCTCATGATGTACTCTGCATAGAAGTTAAATAAACAGGGTAACAATATACAGCCTTGATGTACTCCTTTTCCTATTTGGAACCAGTCTGTTGTTCCATGTCCAGTTCTAACTGTTGCTTCCTGACCTGCATACAGATTTCTCAAGAGGCAGGCCAGGTGGTCTGGTATTCCCATCTCTCTCAGAATTTTCCACAGTTTATTGTGATCCACACAGTCAAAGGCTTTGGCATAGTCAATAAAGCAGAAATAGATGTTTTTCTGGAACTCTCTTGCTTTTTTGATGATCCAGCAGATGTTGGCAATTTGATCTCTGGTTCCTCTGCCTTTTCTAAAACCAGCTTGAACATCAGGGAGTTCACAGTTCACATATTGTTGAAGCCTGGCTTGGAAAATCTTGAGCATCACTTTACTAACATGTGAGATGAGTGCAATTGTGCGGTAGTTTGAGCATTCTTTTGCATTGCCTTTCTTTGGGATTGGAATGAAAACTGACCTTTTCCAGTCCTGTGACCACTGCTATGATGCAATTAAATATATTTTAATTTTAAAAACACTCCAAGTTTTCAATTCTACCACAATACCAGGTGTTTTGGTCTCTTTTACAAGTTTATTGGGATTCCTTTTTATCTAAAAATAGCACTTTAAGATTATATGTGGCATACCAATAATGCCTTGACCATATTTTTTCAGCACACTGTTAAAATATTTAACCAATAGCTCAATAAAGGGCTTCCCTGGTGGCTCAGCTGGTAAAGACTCCGCTTGCAATGTGGGAGACCTGGGTTTGGGCCCTGGATTGGGAAGATCTCCTGGAAAAGGGAGCAGCTATCCACTCCAGTATTCTGGCCTGGAGAATTCCATGGACTGTATAGTCCGTGGGGTTGCAAAGAGTAGGACACGACTGAGTGACTTTCACTTTCACTTCCAGCCTCACAAAAGAATCTAATTTACCAGTGAAATTTCTTTCCTCAGAAAGTTTTAATATAATCATTTACAGCATTTGACTTATTCTTATAAGAACATAATTTCTTATTTATCCTTTTATCAATTCATTCATTTGTTCCTATTCAGGCTTAAAGCGTATCCATTCATTTGATACAAAATAGATCTAGTACGAATAAAGGAGGAAAAGAATGTATGATGGACAATAAAAATAGTTTTTAAGTTGTGAGATCACTGTCTAATTGTTATTCTGATTGCTGTGCAAAAAGAGGGAAGAGTTGAGAGAAAATGAATATTAAGAGTTTATTATGTCAACTGATTTAGATAAATACTATCATATTTCAAACCAGTCAATAATACTATTAAATATCAAACCAGTCAATCTTAAGGGAGATCAACCCTGAATATTCACTGAAAGGACTGATGCTGAAGCTGAATCTCCAATATTTTGGTCATCTAATGCAAACAGATGACTCATTGGAAAAGTCCCTGATGCTGGGAAAGATTGAGGGCAGATGGAGAAAAGGGCATCAGAGGATGAGATGGCTGGATGGCAATTATTGATGCATTGAACATGAACTTGGGCAAACTGGGGACAGGGAGGCCTGGCATGCTGCAGTCCATGAGGTCACAAAGTGTAGGACATGACTAGGCAACTGAACAGCAACAACAATGGCAAATGATTTAGATAAATACTGTTATATTTCACCTCATGCCCACCAAGTTGTTGTCACTACCCTGATCTTCAAATGAGAAAACTGAGGCTTCAGCAAAACTTATGCCAAAGCCCACAGATAATATGTGGTTGAATCACTATTCACACTTAGATAGGAACAAAACCAAATCCATCTCTGTCACATCACATTGGGCTGGTTCTTTATAATCAACAGCATTATATGTTAATATTACTATTTTCCCACTGATCTTCACTATCAACATCCTTTACACATAGGTGTGCATCTTTGTGCTCACTCAGTCATGTTCAACTCTTTGCAACCCCGTGAACTGTAGCCCACCAAACTCCTCTCTGTCCAGGCAAGAATATTTGAATGGGTTGCCATTTCCTCCTCTAGGAAATCTTCCCCACCCAGGGATCAAACCCACATCTCCTGCATTTCCTGCACTGGAAGGTGGATTCTTTACCACTGAGCCATTTTACACATATACAGGAAACTATGTGTGCAAAATTAATTCTTCTGCATATTTTTGTACTGATAAATTCAATTATGGAAGAAAAAGTTCTTTAATACTAGTAAAATTTGTCTCATTCTTTTTTATTCCAAATTTAATTTTTAATATTTCTTTCCTAAACCCTACTGTCCCTCTCTCAACTCTTTTTCTCCAGTTGAATAAGTAAATAGGAAAAAATCAGGTTTACAGTAATGTCTAGGATCTTTGACTTTTTACTAATATTGACAAGGCACAGAATTGAACTTTAAATTTGTGTTTCCAAATAAACATCTAGTTATAAGGACTACATTGAACAGAAACTAATGAAATTCCAAGGTGTTCTGGGGTGGCTGTTTTATTCTGATCGGTGGTAGATTGCACTATTGACCAAATGTCAGACACCAAGCGATACAATGATTGAATAAAAGTGTATACATAATCGGAGCAGAGAACTTTGCCAAGACCAGCCTTGTTGCCTTTCTCATAATACTAAAGGAAATTCTTTTTTTTTTCCCCTCCTCTCTGAGTGCAAATAATTTTTTTTTCTTTCTGGGCCTCCTCCTCCTTTTATTGGTGCCCCCAGATAAAATAATGTAAGGTGCCTTAGCCAGAGACGCTGATGAAATATTTTCAGCCTAGATATTAATCTGTTATCAGTTCCGTAGGTGTGAAATGTGATGGAGATGACAGAGAATCATGCTCTGCAGGCCTCAAGTAATTTGCACTGAAGATATTTAGATCTATCTTTGGACACTGCAGATCAGTTATTATGGGAGGGGGGAAAAGCCCTTGGGGAGTCTACCTTGAAACATATTTCAAATGCCAGGGGAGTTGCATGAAAATTGGGTAATGAATGAAACTCTGATTGCAGAAAAATCACTTTGGAATGCTACTGCTGCAGCATGCCGCTGTTCTGTGTAGACCTTAAATGCTTAACAACATGGACGGAGTTGTGTGGCTTCAGTGATGCATTCTGCTGCTACTTTCTGTCTTTACTCCACCATTCAGTTGGGGATGGATAAATATTTGTCATACAACCTGATTTTTTTTTTCCCCCTTTAATTGAAAGAAGACCAGGGTGTGTCCATCCTGCGTGAGAACCTGTAGATGGCTAATGCTAAGTTCACCAAAGAAATTTAATCTTCTTTATCCCTATAACTCAGGGCTTCCCAGGTGGCAGAGTGGTAAAGAATCTGCCTGCCAATGCAAGAGATGCAAGAGATGTGGGTTGGATCCCTGAGTCGGGAAGATCCCCTGCAAGTGGCAACCCACTCCAGTATTCATGCTTGGAAAGTTTCATGGACAGAGGAACCAGGTGGGCTACAGTCCTTGGGATCACAAGGAGTGGGACATGACTAAAGTGACTGAGCACACACGCATCCCTATGTGCATGAACGGAGGGGGTTCCCGTGCCCTCCTCCAGAGCATCTTCCCGACCCAGGGATCAAACTTGGGTCTCTTGAGTCTCCTGCGTTGGCAGGCAAGTTTTTTTTTTTTTCTTTGTTTGTTTGTTTACCACTCGTGCCACCTGGGAAATTCACACATTGCTTATAACTCTGCATAAATCGAATGTTGCTTCTTAAACTTCAGTAGGTATTTCTGAAAGTTTGTGAACCAAACCAAGTCCTAGGTAAGACTGAGTTTCTCAATCCTGACAATCAAGCTGTGGTCAAGAGACATTAAAGTGCTTCTTTTTTAAAAGCTTCACTGAAATAGTCAGAAATGGTTTATAGGGGTAATCAGCTTGATCAGAGGGCGGTGCTCTTGTTCCTAGTTTTAATTTAGGGATTTAGCTTGGCACAAAGACCCCTTGGAAGCTTATATCACAAAGACCTTCACCATGAATATAGAGTGGGATCAGAATTCTTTTTTAAAAAGCTAATTAATTAATTTTTATTTTACACCCCTCCCATCCAGGCTGCCACATAACATCGGGCAGTTTCACATGCTCTACAGTAGATCCTTGTTTGTTATCCATTTTATACCAACCTGTCCATCCCAGAAGTATAGCTGATTTACAATATAGTGCTAGTTTCAGGTGTATAGCAAAGTGACATATATATGTATATATATATACATAAGTATATATATATATATATTCTTTTTCAGATTCTTTTCCGTTATATGTTATTACACAATGCTGAATATAATTCCCTGGGCTATACAGTAGGTCCTCATTGTTTATCTGTTTTATAGATAACAGTGTGTATCTGTTATCCCAAGTTTTTAATTTATCCCTCCTCTCCTCCACTCCTTTTGTTAACCATATTGTTATGGTAACCAGATTGTTTTCTATGAGCCTGTTTCTGTTTTGCAAATAAATTCATTTGTATCATTTTTCTAGGGTCCATATGTAAGTGATAGTATATGATATTTGTCTTTCTTGGGACCAGATGTCTTAATGTAACCATAGAGATAGCAGAGATATCATGCTATTTTATGTATATTAAAAATCTGTTGATAGAAATGCATAAAATGCTGATGCCTAGAGTGAAATTAAAAGGATATTTAATGACGGAAATGTACTCATAGAAATACTTAAGTTTACATACTTTAAGATCTGTCTGTCCTTGAGTGAAATTGGTCATTGTATTCCACTTAAATATGTACATATTTCCTCAACAGGCCGTCAAAGAATTTTTTAAAAATACTTATTGACATGACTCATTACATTTTGTAGGGTATAACCTCTACTAGGGCAGGACATGTGTGCTCTCCAGGGCCTGGCACATGATAAATGCCTGAGAAGTGTTCACAGAATGAGCACATTAATGAAGGGAAGAAAGAATATATGTGTTAACACAAACAGAGTCATGTGAGAGAAAAAAACTAGTAAAGGGGAAACTTGTCTTTCCCCTTGGCTTATTTACACGTTATAAATGACAAAAGTGAAAAAGGAAGAAAACAAGAGAGACAGTCTAAAATACTTTTCATCTGCTGAGAATTAGAGTGGAATAAAAACTGCCGAAAGTAGAATATTGTCTTCTTTCCACCTGACCAAATGGTCATCTACCAGATGACATCAGAATCAAACAGATTTGCTCCAAAGAGATTTACTATGAGGGTATGTGAACCAGCTGGATGATAAAGAAGTGAATTTAACAAAGGAAGCCACTTCTGACCTCGTAAGTTCTCATCTAGGTGACTTCATCCCAATTTTCTTTTTCTTTTTTTATTAATTTATTTATTTTAATTGGAGGCTAATTACTTTACAATATTGTAGTGGTTTTTGCCAAACATTGGCATGAATCAGCCATGGGCGCACATGTTTTCCCCATCCAGAAGCCCCCTCCCACCTCCCTTCCCATCCCATCCCCCAACTTCACCCCAATTTTCAAAATGGTGCACAGACAGCTCCCATATCTTTTTAAAGGTACTCATCTTTTCAGAGGTAATTGCAAGGTAATTAATTAACTTCCTTACCTGAAATATCTTTCCCAATTAGACCTAGTATATCTAAGAATACCTCATGTATTTCAGAGTCATAGTGTACCTCAGTAGAAAGAAAACTCCACAGCTGAACAACAAATGTTCCAATGTCTCTAAGACCGTTGCATTCCAAATCAGCATATAATGTTTTTATTCTTTTATTAGAGTATGAATTGCTTTACAATGTTGTGTTAGTTTCTGCTGTACAACAAGATGAATCAGCTATATGTATACATATATCCCCTCCCTCTTGGACCTTCCTCCCACCCCCATCCCATCCACCCAGGCCATCACAGAGCACAATATTAACGGTAACTTATCAGAGTCCTCAGAAAAAGAAAATTCATCACCAAATGACACACTTTAACAATAAAAAGTCAACACCTTTAGTACACCATCTGCTGTTTTCTCTTCTCATTGTTGCTCTGGTCTTAACCATTTCAGAGGTATGAAATTTGTAGAATCCCTTACGTATAAATGGGCTCCTCCATTTTATAGCACTCTCTGGAAGGGAGTGCACAGGTACTTTTATACCAGAAAGAAAATTTCTGATTATGAACACAAAAACAATGCTGAGATAGAGAAACACTGCTGACTATGTTCCATCCCCCATATAATCAGACTTGAATGTGTCATCCAGGAATTCACTCTGTTTCTAGCATCCTTACCTCCAGGTTCCCTCATTCCTTTAACCATCTTAGCCCTGACTCCCTGGATCCCTTTCCAATCCTGGCAGCAGTCCACAGGGACCAGAAAACATCATTACTGGACCTCACCGGGAAGGCAGTGACAGACCCTGACCTTTGCAGGAGTAGACTTAGGTCTTTCACACGCTTCACAATATAGCATCTGTGAAAAACAAACTTTTAATTTTGCTATCATGCTCTGCTCAGTCACTCAGTTGTGTCTGACTCTTTATAACCCATGGATTGCAGCCCACCAGGTTCCTCTGTCCATGGAATTTTCCAGGCAGGAATGCTGGAGTGTGTTGCCAATTCCTCTTCCAGCGGATCTTCCCCACCCAGGAATCAAACACGCATCTCTTGCATGTCCTGCCTTGGCAGGTGAATTCTTCACCACTGTGTCACCTGGGAATCCTTGCTATCATAGTATAGGATAAAGTATTTCATATAATATAATTTTCATACAGTATTGTACCAAAAGATTCCTTTCTCATCAGGAGTGAAGAAGGGAAGAAATAAAAGGAGTTAGGGTTGGGTCATCTGGATTTTAAATTTTGTTTTTAAGAAAAAGGCAATTCTTTAATAATTCAGAATTTGAGGATGTAAGTGGGAGAAACTAGGACATTTAAATTCCCAGAAAGCAGAATCTAATGTTGATTATTTATGTGCTATCAAGACACACACTGGGACTTAAAAAATGCTTTATGTCAATGTGAGTAAAATGACTACAGAGGAGACAATTTTAATTAGTCCATGCAAAAGAGAGGAGGAACAAGAAAGGAAGAAAATGGGGAAAAAGAGAAAGAAAATGGGGAAAAAGAGAATGAAAAAGTAAAAAAAGGATAACAACAACTTTCTGAGCAAATATCAGTGAAACACCACCAGAATATTTTGTCTTTCCAGAAAGGAGCTTAGATATTAACTATTCAGTACTTCTTTTCCATGTAATTTTTTTTCATTATGGCTAAAGACTTCCTAATTTTTTAAAGTTTATAAAAGCAAAAGCTAACTCTAGAATGTTTGGAGGATATATATATATATATTATATATAATTTACAGAAATGTAATGATTCTTTGAAATAAAGTTCCTTGAAACTGAAACTTCAAGAAGCTTATAGCTGTATGTAAAACTCATTGATCATAAATTAAGATACATCAAGCCCTGGATACATAATTCCCAGGACAAACAATATGCGAGAGCATATTTTATGTTTCCTTCTAAATAGGTGATACAGTCTATGCAGTAGGATAATATTTTGCATACAAATTGAAGAACTTTTTTTTTCTTTACTTCCTGTCTGTCAGTAGCCATCAGAATGGCTTTCTGCCACAAGGAAGGGAGGATAGAGCAAAATGAAGCCAACCAAGTGCACGTCAGTTCTTAGTTTTGTGTCTCAAAATCCAGGACTTGTGAACAGATGAGAGACTTGGAAGTAAGGAAAACAAAGCCTCCCTAGCTTCCAGCACTATTGGACACCATACAATATTCCACGGATGGAGAGAAAATGCAGAAATGGTAAAAGAGAATCTTGTGGGTTCTGGAAAAATAAATGTCTGCCTTCTTTCCCTGCCCAAAGTGAATCCCTGATAAGAGAAAGATATAAACCAAAAATAATTTGGACTGAAGAAAGAAAGAGAAGTAACTTACAACACCCCCAGTGTCCCCATGCCTGGACTACGGAGAGAGTGATAGAACACTTCATATCATGTTTATAGGCAGAAAGATCTAAGATAGCTTCACGGAGTTCTCTGTATCCCAGAAGGATCCTTGAGCATTAGAAGGTTTTCTTGTTGTTGTTCAGCTACTGAGTCACGTCCGACTCTTTGAGACCCCATAAACTGCAGTACACCAGGCTTCCCTGTCCTCCAATGTCTCCTGGAATTTGCTCAAGTTCAGTTCATTGAGTCGGTGATGCTATCTAACCATCTCATCCTTAGAAGGTTTACTGTGAAGCTAAATGGCCTGCAGAGCTGAAAACTATGAAGAGTCACTCTGGGCAATACAAAGAAATTACAGAAATTAGTGAAACTATAAGAGCTCATGAGGTAGGACCAGACCAGAAAGTCACTGTGGAAGGTGCCAGAGTAGATATTGAAGACACCCAGGTAGGATGACATCTCATACACTGAACTCCACACAATGGTGGCACAAAGCCACTCAGAACTATTTAGACATAACTGTAAGAAAAAAGAAGCAATTACAGAGTGAAAGGTGAAGAAACCCTGAAATTTCTATTTGTCTTCCTCGAGACATTCCTCAAGACCCTTGAAAGATAAACCTGTGGAAGAGCCTGAGAAAGAGCCTGACTATCGTGTTCAAGGAAGAAACAGAATGGCTACCAAGAGATTGAGGGAAGGGAAAGGAAACAATGGTAACATTGTGGATTAATATAAAACTTTGGCTTTTATTCAAAGTTATATGGGAATCTCTCAGATGGCTTTAAGGAGAGTTGTTACATAGACGGCCTTATGATTTACTACAATTGTTCTGGCTAATGTCTTAAAAACAGTCTTAGGGAGGGTAAAGGTAGGGACTTCCCTGGCAGTCCAGTGGTTAGGACTCCACGCTTCCATGCAAGAGTCACCAGCTCGATCCCTGATCAGGGAACAGACTCCAAAAGCCACACATGACATGGCCAAAAGAAACCCTAAAAATATAGCAACAGAAAAAGTGGAGTGTGGAAAAAAGAGAAGGGCAGAGGCAGAATCTGGGAGACCAAAGGGAAAGCTAATGGAATATTCCAGGTAAGAGATGAACCTGGCTTTGACTAAGGTGGTGAGATTAAAATCAAAATCTGAATGCCTTTTAAAGGTGAAGTGAAGTGAAAGTCGCTCAGTCATGTCTGACTCTTTGTGACCCCATGAACTTTACAGTCCATGGAATTCTACAGTAATTCTACAGAAAACTGGAGTGGATAGCCTTTCCCTTCTCCAGGGGGTCTTCCCAACCCAGGGATTGATCTCAGGTCTCCTGCATTGCGGAAGGATTATTTACCAGCTGAGCTACAAGGGAAGTCCAAGAATACTGGAGTGGGTAGCCTATCTCTTCTCCAGCAGATCTTCCTGACCTAGGGAACAAACTGGGGTCTCCTGCACTGCAGGCAGTTTCTTTACCAACTGACCTATGAGGGAAGCCCCTTTTAAGGGTTCAGTTCAGTTCAGTTAAGTCACTCAGTCATGTCCAACTCTTTGCGACCCCATGAATCACAGCATGCCAGGCCTTCCTGTCCATCACCAACCCCTGGAGTTCACCCAAACTCATGTCCATCAAGTCGGTGATGCCATTCAGTCATCTCATCCTCTGTCATCCCCTTCTCTTCCTGCCCCTAGTCCCTCCCAGCATCAGAATCTTTTCCAATGAGTCAACTCTTCCCATGAGATGGCCAAAGTATTGGAGTTTCAGCTTTAGCATCAGTCCTACCAATGAACACCCAGGACTGATCTCCTTTAGGATGGACTCGTTGGATCTCCTTGCAGTCCAAGGGACTCTCAAGAGTCTTCTCCAACACCACAGTTCAAAAGCATCAATAATTCTGCGCTCAGCTGTCTTCACAGTCCAACTCTCACACCCATACATGACTATTGGAAAACCATAGCCTTGACTAGATGGACCTTTGTTGGCAAAGTAATGTCTCTGCTTTTGAATATGCTATCTAGGTTGGTCATAGCTTTCTTTCCAAGGAGTAAGCGTCTTTTAATTTCACGGCTGCAATTACCATCTTCAGTGATTTTGGAGCCCCCCAAAATAAAGTCTGACACTGTTCCCACTGTTTCCCCATCTATTTCCCATGAGTAATGGGACCAGAAGCCATGATCTTAGTTTTCTGAATGTTGAACTTTAAGCCAACTTTTTCACTCTCCTTTTCACTTTCAACAAGAAGCTTTTGCCCTGAAATGTGCTAATAAACTGCATGATGGATAGGTAAACATGACTACAAGGTTTTAGGGGTAAGCAATTAGAAGTATGGAGCTACCATCCTTGAAATGGTAAAGGTTGGAGAAAACAGGATTGAGAGTTTTGTACATTCTGAGTTTAAATGATGACTATTAAACATGTAAATATAGATTTCAAAAAAACAGTGGTATATTCAAGACTGGAGTACAGGGGCATGGTTCAGGCTGGAAAGTCATTAGTATATAGATATTATTTAAAGCTACAATACCTCCCTGGTGGCTCAGATGATAAAGCATGTGCCTACAAAGCAGGAGACCCAGGATCAATCCCTAGGTCAGGAGGATCCCCTGGAGAAGGAAATGGCAACCCACTCTGGTACTTTTGCCTGGAAAATCCCATGGACTGAGGATCTTGGTAGACAAGATCCATGGGGTTGCGAAGAGTCAGACATGACTGACAACTTCACTTTCACTTTCACTGGTAAGAGCAAGGGAATGAATTCAGATAGAAAGGAGAAGAGGCAGAAGAACTATGCTCCAAGACACTACAATATTATGAAGTTGAAGTGATAAAGAAGAATAAGAAAAGGGGACTTAAAATGTGCTTCCTGAGATAGCCAAAAAAAAAAAAAAAAAATTAAGAAATCTCCAGGATCCAATTATGTCAAATATTGCTGACTGATCAAGTAAGATGAGGACTGAGAATTTCCCACTGTATTTAGCATCTTGGCACTCATTATTGACTTTGAAAGGGCTTCCCTGATGACTCAGGTAGTAAAGAAACTGCCTGCAATGCAAGAGACCTGAGTTTGATCCTTGGGTCAGAAAGATTTCCTGGAGAAGGGAATGGCTATCCACTCCAATATTCTTGCCTGGAGAACCCATGGACTGAGGAGCCTGGCAGGCTACTATAGTCCATGGGATGGCAAAGTCAGACACCTGGTGGAGTAGGTGAGTTTCAAAAAACGGAATAGATTCAAGAGTAATTAGTACTAAAGGATTGGAGACTATGGGTCTAGAAAACTCTTCTGGTGAAATTTAGCATAAATGAAAGTAAAGAGAGGGATGGTAGCTGAACGGTAGGTGGGGCCAAGAAAGAATTTTGTTTGTTTGTTTTTAATGGGTGAGATAACAATGTGGAAAAAAGGAAAGTTAATTGATGTAGATGATAAGGAGAATCATTATTGAAATAATGATGATGACTAGGCAAGAGGCCATGAGATTTGTTGTACAAGAAGAGACTTCTGGGACTTCTCTGGTGGGTCCAGTGGTTAAGATTCTGCACTTCAAATCCAAGGGGTACAGGTTTGATTCCTGGTTGGAGAACTTAAGATCCCACATGCTGTGTTCATTTTTAAAAAATTTTAATTGAAAAAAGAAGAAGAGATTTTCCTATCTAGGAGCACTTCATGTAACAAATTAGAAAGCAGAGGGTATAGACATAGATGCAGGTAGGTAGGTAAACATGAAGAAGAGAGCATTATGACATTTTTTTATTGCTCCTGTTCCCTCAGTGATATAGAAAGCAAGGTGATTGGCCAAGTGTAAAAATGGATTGTGTCTACATTTTCATACAATACTCTACATGTGCACATTAGAGTAAATATGGTGAACAGGTTTTCCTTGAATTAGGTCTTAGTGGTTGTGCAAGCAAGTTCTATTTAGCATCATGACAAATTATGGAGGCCGGACTCTACATCCTAGGAAATTTCATTTAGTCTTTAATTTCACAAATATCAAATGATCCTTGTGCTGTGCTTAGTCACTCAGTCATGTCTGACTCTTTTTGACCCCATAGAATGTAGCCCTCCAGGCTCCTCTTGTCCATGGGGATTTTCCAGGCAAGAATACTGGAGTGGGTTGCCATGCCCTCCTCCAGGGGATCTTCCCTACCCAGAGATGGAACCCAGATCTCCCACATTGCAGGTGGAATCTTTACCAACTGAGCCACGAGGGAAGACTTACTAAGGCTTACTATGATCCTTATGAGCCTTACTAAGTTCAAATACCCCATTATTATTTCAGAAGAAAGTATGAAAACTGAAATGTAGAGAACACTGAGAAATAGTTCCCTGGAGAACCAACTTAGAAGAAAAAAAAAAACTTACTTTTCCCATAGTAGGTATCTTTCTAGGTGAAAAAAAAAAAAAAAAAGAAAGAAAACTAAGCAAAATAGAATTCTCCATGGCCATAGAAAAGCGAGACTTAGTATATATCCTTCTGTTAGGAAATTCATTATTTAGCTTGATTTGTTGTTAATCTTTAGTAGCAAGTTCTCACCATTAGTGGCTCATAGACAAAGAAAGCAACTGCTGGGTGAAGATGGACCATGGTATGACCAGGAAAGCCTTCTGTTGGGATCAGATCAGAAACAGGTCCCAGATGCACAACTGAAATGGCTATGCATCCTTGGGTGGTTTTTCTTATCTCTAAGTTTCAGTACCTCTGTCTGATAAATGGATGTGTGTGTGTGCATGCTAAGTCACTTCAGTTGTGCCTGACACTGTGTGACCCTGTAGACTGCAGCCTGCCGGGTTCCTCTGTCCATGGGTTTTCCCGACGAGAATACTTGAGTGGGTTGCCATGCCCTCCTCCAGGGGATCTTCCCAACCCAGGGATCAAACCCGCTGCTCTTACATTTTCTGTGTTGGCAGGCAAGTTCTTTACCACTCTCGCCACTTGGCTGGTACTAAACATAATTTCCCTGGATGTACTAAACCTAATTTGTAAGTTTTATGATGTTCAAATAAAATACTGGCTATAAAATCACCGAGAAAATTATTGTATCATTTGATCATTGTAAACCTGTGTTTCATATTAAAATTCGTTTTTGCTTTTTTTTGTTTCTTTGTGTAAACTGAGTCTCCCTGGTGGCTCAGTGGTAAAGAATCCACCTGCCAGTACAGGAGATGTAGGTTCTGTCTCTGGATCAGGGAGATCCCCTGGAGAAGGAAATGGCAATTCACTCCAGTTTTCTTGCCTGGAAAATTCCATGGACAGATGAACCTGGAAGGTTGGAAAAAAGTGGGGGGTTGCAAAAAAGTCAGAAATGACTTAGTGACTAAATGAAAATAACAATACATAGGTTATTTCCTACATACTTTTCTTAGTATGATCACATAAGTTTTTTGAGAATTATACTACTGTGTAATAACTACAGGATGGAATACATGCTTAGACAAAATAGATTTCATGTCTTAAAAGTATTTTATGCGTGTGTATATTTGTTCTTGATAACTTACTGTCTGGTAAAATTACTGACTTTTTTCTGTTTTCCTAATATGAACAAACAATGTCTTAGTGTCTAGCTGAGACCTTGAAAATTATGACTCCAATTAGGCACAGGTTCTCATATGGCAATGTTGATTTAGTTTATCTACCAGTGGGAACAATAGATTCACTCATTAGGGCTTACCTATTTTAAAAGCAGTATTTAAACTTTTAAATCCCTACTTAGATGATCTCTGAAAAGTGCCTTCTACACTCTGAGGAAATAAAATGCAGAAATGTTCACATTCATGAGACAATAGCTTTGACTGAATGCTGTAAAATGAAATCTGCTCTTTCAGTTTTTCTTTCAAAAGAAAAATTGCATAAATAATACATTTGGGCCTTGCAATACCAAACAAGCACAATAGCTACTTTACAGCTTTCATCAAAATGAAGGCCATCTTTTTCATTTTATTATGGAACCATTAATACAATATCATCAACTCTGATTGGCTGCAAGATTCCAGAATGAAGGCTTCATGCCAAATGTCAACGGAGGTGCTAATATCACTGGATACAGGATGGTACCAGCCCAATGCCTGTGAGCTGATAAAATATGAAAAGAAAGAAAGATAAATCTGAAACTTTTCAAATTTGGGGCCATGGTTTATTTCTTGGGAAAAACTCAGGCAAGAATTAATTTTATGGTACTCCCCAAAGTCACCTGACAATCTTTTAAATGACGAATAAATAGTACATGTTGAGATGTGGTTTGATCCCTGGGTTGGGAAGATCTCCTGGAGGAGGAAATGGCAACCCACTCCAGGATTCTTCCTTGGGAATCTCATACACAGAGGAGCCTGGTGGGCTACAGTCTGTGGGGTCGCAAAGAATGACTAAATAGCAGCAACACATATATTACCTTGCTCATTTGGTTTGGGGATGTCTTTGGATACATTTCTATCCAGATCAACCTTTTCACTGATCTGTTAGAGGCATTAAAAACAAACAAACCAAACAAAAAAATAGGTACTATTTGATTGTATCTATTTTCTACCTATTTCAGTCCAAAAAAGAAAGGTGTGCTAGGAGGAGGAATAAAAATAATGTCAAAATTAAGACTTTTCTAATTATTCCTGGATTGAAATTATCCTTGCTTTTGTAGACTCTGTCCCATGACAACAGATAATTGAGAGCTGGCTATAATTGACATACTAGGGTTTTCTTTTACTTAAGGCAAATGGAAGCAGCTAAACATTATTTTTACCCTTTAGGTAAAAAGAGCACATGGCAGATAGCCACAAAGCAAGGGTTTAAATGGATTTACTAAGTTGGGATAAATACAGTGTGTAGAAGGAATTTAAAGAAAATTCAAAGCAATCCATGGATAACAGCCTCACGTTACATGGATTTAGCACAACACAATTTAATTTCTTATACAGAGGAATTAAACAAGGTGGTATAACCTGTGATTTATTTATATTTTTGTTGATGTTTCCAAAGAAAATTTAGTTTTTCTCTATTAAAGTGATTCTTAATATCCTTCTATATAATTAAATCTAAGCCTCATTTTATCCTTAAGACATAAAAATATTGTAGAATGTGTTAAGATATATTTCAGCTCAATGAGAAATAAGTTGTAAACTGTCAATTGACCTGACATTGACAAATATGTACTTTGAGCATTCACTGCAGTTTGGCATTGTAAAGGTATTAGGGAAAACAGTTTTTCACTGCAAACTGCTACTTGTTGGGTAAACCTGGCCAAGTCCCTTAACCTCTTGGGCCTCAGTTTTCTGTTCTGTGAAATGGAAATGATTATACATCTTATTCACGGAGTTCTTGTGAGGTTTAAAGGATCTAATAAATGTAAACTACTCAGAGGAATGCCTGACATATAATAAATATTCAAAAAGGAGTTATTTTTGCTTTCCAAGGGCATTTCAAATGATAGCCTGAAAGAAAAGAAAGTGAAAGTCACTCAGTTGTGTCCAACTCTTTTCGACCTCATGGACTATACAGTTCATGGATTCTCCAGGCCAGAATACTGGAGTGTGTAGCCTGAATTTCCTTTCTCTGGGGGATCTTCCCAACCCAGGAATTGAACCAGGGTATCCTGCATTGCAGGTGGATTCTTTACCAACTGAGTTATAAGAGATACCCAAAATGAAAGCCTAGCAAGAGTAAATTGAGTGAAAAAATTATCACGTTATTGTAGTCAGCATTACATCCCAATAAGATTCAAGAAAATCCTATTTAGTTACAAATTACTGCTACTGAGATCCACTGAATTAGATTTGAGGAATTTAAGATAGAGTCAGCATCAAATATTTGTGTTTGCTTTTTTAACAGGCAAATTAAAACATTGGCAAGTGCCTTTTAATTTAATTTTTAATTCTTATCCCTTTGGAGACTACACATAAAATATTCATTTATCTTCCATTTCAGTTTGGTAATATATTCTTGGCAATTAAGAACTTGATGGACTAGGAGATAAATGTATTTAGGTTAAATGTTAGTGCTTTGTATAAAGCCTGCTTTGCAGGAATTCTATTATGCTTCTCACTCTTTGGAAAGAGATGAAGCAAACCCCTAATTTTTAGAGCTTTGGAAATGGCAATGTGTCCCTACCCTCTTCAATAAAATCATTGACATTAAGAACTCCACCTTAATTTTACTGTTCAAACACAAAATGCTAAGCACTTAAAAGGCTCACAGATTACTGTTCATTCATTGCATTGATATCACTGATTTGGTCAGGATAATTCTAAAGCTCCCTAAGATTGGCCTTTGTTGTGAGATACTGGCAATCAGGAACCAGAAGTGGATTTAGCAATTTCCAACATTTGATGTCTACCATGAGAACCACTCCAAGTTTTTTTTTCACTTTATTTAATTTACTAACCCTTCTTTAAAAAAAAAAAAAAACACACACACACACACACAAAACTGACCTTTCTCAATCCCTGGGTTGGGAAGGTCCCCTGGAGTCGAAAATGGCAACCCACTCCAGTCTTCTTCCCTGAAAAATTCCATGGGTGAAGGAGCTGAGCATACACGCGCTCTGTTTATATAAAGATAATGTTGTTGTTGTTTTTCAGTCACTAAGTTGTGTCCAACTGTTTGCAACCCTTTGGACTGTAGTCTGCCAGACTCCTTTGTCGATGGGATTTCCCACGCAAGACTATTAAAGTTGGTTGCCATTTCCTTCTCCAGGGGATTTCTTCCCAACCCAGGAATTGAACCTGAGTCTCCTGCATTGGCAGGCATGTTCTTTACCACTGAGCCATCAGAGAAGCCTTAATAAGGATAAATGAGTCTTAGATTTACATGTATATACAAATAGAGATATATGTATATTTCCAGTAGTAGAATGGTATACAACTAATATTTGTAACAGTAGCATGTGTTAGATTATATAATTGACATTACCTGTAATTTAACTACCAATATGTCTCCCCTGTTTTACTTTCCTTTCATTATAATTTTATTCATAATAATTTGTTAATTATTATAAATAGTTATTGCTGCTGCTGCTGCTGCTAAGTCACTTCAGTCCTGTCCAACTCTGTGCAACCCCATAGATAGTAACCTACAAGGCTCCCCCATCCCTGGGATTTTTCAGACAAGAACACTGGAGTAGGTTACCATTTCCTTTTCCAATGCATGAAAGTGAAAAGTGAAAATGAAGCTGCTCAGTCGTGACCAACTCTTCGTGACCCCATGGACTGCAGCCTACCAGGCTCCTCTGTCCATGGGATTTTCCAGGCAACAGTACTGGAGTGAGTTGGCATTGCCTTCTCCAATAAATAGTTGTTATTATATCTAAATTACAAAAGAAAAAATCTAAGGTGAACTGGTAATATATCAGATTACAAACCAAGACATGTTCTTTTGTTCAAAGTATTTGCCTTTTCTGAGAACTAAATGACTCCTATGTTAAATGAGTAGGTGGTGCTTTGAAATAATTTCAGTAGTTCAAGAAAGCCAATGAAAGTTTCCATTTCTTGGGTGTGATTTTGCACAAGGTATCTGAAAACGTCAGATTATTTGTCTTGGCTAGAAATGTGTCAGCTCATTGGGATCATATCAATTATCTTATGCTAACCAGAAAGAGCAATTAATATCTTTATTTCTTTGATTAAATTTTAGCAATATTTATGACTCAATAGTATGACTTATAGGAAAATCCATTGCTTAGGGGTTGGGTCTGAGAAAAGAATAATGGGAAGCTAGAGAAAATCAAAGAAATATTTCTTTGGTGGTAAAATGTTTGAGATTCCTGGAATGGAGTTCTAAGGCTTCTGCTTACTTTGTAAATCATTATGACCTATTGTTTAAATTTTCTGGTCATATTTTCTCATTCTAATACAATCAATTTTACCTCTCTGAGTGGTTATACCTCAAGTTATACCTTAGCGGTTCCCTATCGGCTCAGATGGTAAAGAATCCGCCTGCAATGCAGGAGACCCAGGTTCAATCCCTGAGTTGGGAAGACCTCCTGGAGAGGGGAATATTCTTGCCTGGAGAATTTCATGGACAGAGGAACCTGGTGCGGTACTACAGTCCATAGGGTCACAAAGATTCAGACACAACTGAGCAGCTAACATTATACTTCAAGTTAGACATGTGAACAAAATTTACCTTCCCTGATACAAGCATATCTGTATGAAGGTATAGCATAAAGGTGTTGTGTGTACAAATTAATGATATTAATGTTCATGGGTAGCTCATGAAACTGAAGATATATGCATTGGAGTATAGATTATCAAGCACATTGGAGGTTTGGCTGAGAAGACTATCATGTAACTAACTTCATATGTGCAGGTGCTCTTCACTGAATTAATGTGCAATTTTTTCTTCAGCTTTATATAAAGCCTCCCCACTTGCAATTTCCACTGTACCTGTGTACAGTGCACAGATTTACTCAATTGGTTTGATTAATATCCATACTTATGTAATGCAAATCAAAAAAATCTTTGCATAGTCAAGAAACTTAAAGAAATAAGCTTTAGGAAAAAATATTCATTAAGGTTATTAAAGTAACTAAAAATGGGATGAAATCTAAATGGCCAATGGCGATTTTAAAAAGCTATTGAACATGGTATATTTCTCCCTCTATTAGTGTCCTTTTTGATTTCTTTCACCAGTGTTTTATAGTTTTCTATATACAGGTCTTTAGTTTCTTTAGGTAGATATATTCCTAAGTATTTTATTATTTTCATCACAATGGTAAATGGAATTGTTTCCTTAATTTCTTTTCCTACTTTCTCATTATTAGTGTATAGGAATGCAAGGAATTTCTGTGTGTTAATTTTATATCCTGCAACTTTAATATATTCATTGATTAGCTCTAGTAATTTTCTGGTGGAGTCTTTAGGGTTTTCCATGTAGAGGATCGTGTCATTGGCAAACAGTGAGAGTTTCACATCTTCTTTTCCAATTTGGATTCCTTTTATTTCTTTTTCTGCTCTGATTGCTGTGGCCAAAACTTCCAGAACTATGTTGAATAGTAGTGGTGAAAGTGGGCACCCTTGTCTTGTTCCTGACTTTAGGGGAAATGCTTTCGGTTTTTCACCATTGAGGATAATGTTTGCTGTGGGTTTGTCATATATAGCTTTTATTATGTTGAGGTATGTTCCTTCTATTCCTGCTTTCTGGAGAGTTTTTATCATAAATGGATGTTGAATTTTGTCAAAGGTTTTCTCTGCATCTATTGAGATAATCATATGGCTTTTATTTTTCAATTTGTTAATGTGGTGAATTACATTGATTGATTTGTGGATATTGAAGAAGCCTTGCATCTCTGGGATAAAGCTCACTTGCTCATGGTGTATGATCTTTTTAATGTGTTGTTGGATTCTGATTGCTAGAATTTTGTTAAGGATTTTTGCATCTATGTTCATCAATGATATTGGCCTGTAGTTTTCTTTTTTGCATCTTTTTCAGGTTTTGGTATTAGGGTGATGGTGGCCTCATAGAATGAGTTTGGAAGTTTACCTTCCTCTGCAATTTTCTGGAAGAGTTTGAGTAGGATAGGTATTAGCTCTTCTCGAAATTTTTGGTAGAATTCAGCTGTGAAGCCATGTGGACCTGGGCTTTTGTTTGCTGGAAGATTTCTGATTACAGTTTCAATCCGTGCTTGCGATGTGTCTGTTAAGATTTTCAGTTTCTTCCTGATTCGGTTTTGGAAAGTTGTACTTTTCTAAGAATTTGTCCATTTCTTCCAAGTTGTCTATTTTATTGGCATATAATCGCTGATAGTAGTCTTTTATGATCCTTTGTATTTCTGTGTTGTCTGTTGTGATCTCTCCATTTTCATTTCTAATTTTATTGATTTGATTTTTCTCCCTTTGTTTCTTGATGAGTCTGGCTAATGGTTTGTCAATTTTATTTATCCTTTCAAAGAACCAGCTTTTGACTTTGTTGATTTTTGCTATGGTCTCTTTTGTTTCTTTTGCATTTTTTTCTGACCTAATTTTTAAGATTTCTTTCCTTCTACTAACCTTGGAGTTCTCCATTTCTTCCTTTTCTAGTTGCTTTAGGTGTAGAGTTAGGTTATTTATTTGACTTTTTTCTTGTTTCTTGAGGTATGCCTGTATTGCTATGAACTTTCCCCTTAGCACTGATTTCATAGTGTCCCACAGGTTTTGGGTTGTTGTGTTTTCATTTTCATTCATTTTTATGCATATTTTTATTTCTTTTTTTATTTCTTCTGTGATTTGTTGGTTATTCAGAAACGTGTTGTTCAGCTTCCATATGTTGGGATTTTTAATAGTTTTCCTCCTGTATTTGAGACCTAATCTTACTGCATTATGGTCAGAAAAGATGATTGGAATGATTTCAATTTTTTTGAATTTACCAAGGCTAGATTTATGGCCCAGGATGTGACCTATCCTGAAGAAGGTTCCATGAGCACTTGAGAAAAAGGTGAAATTCATTGTTTTGGGGTGAAATGTCCTATAGATATCAATTAGGTCTAACTGATCTAATGTATCATTTAAAGTTTGTGTTTCTTTGTTAATTTTCTGTTTAGCTGATCTATCCATAGGTGTGAGTGGGGTATGAAAGTCTCCCACTATTATTGTGTTATTGTTAATTTCCCCTTTCATACTTGTTAGCATTTGTCTTACATATTGTGGTGCTCCCATGTTGGGTGCATATATATTTATAATTGATATATCTTCTCCTTGATCCTTCTTCAATTGATCCTTTGATCGTTATGTAGTATCCTTCTTTGTCTCTTTTCACAGCCTTTGTTTTAAAGTCTATTTTATCTGGTATGAGTATTGCTACTCCTGCTTTCTTTTGGTCTCTATTTGCATGGAATATCTTTTTCCAGCCCTTCACTTTCAGTCTGCACGTGTCCCTTGTTTTGAAGTGGGTCTCTTGTAAACAACATATATAGGGGTCTTATTTTTGTATCCATTCAGCCAGTTTTTGTCTTTTGGTTGGGGCATTCAACCCATTTACGTTTAAGGTAATTATTGGTTAAGTATGATCCTGTTGCCATTTACTTTATTGTTTTGGGCTCGGGTTTATACACCCTTATTGTGTTTCCAGTCTAGAGAAGATCCTTTACCATTTGTTGGAGAGCTGGTTTGGTGGTGTTGAATTATCTTACCTTTTGCTTGTCTGTAAAGCTTTTGATTTCTCCTTCATATTTGAATGAGATCCTTGCTGGGTACAGTAATCTGGGCTGTAGGTTATTTTCTTTCATCACTTTAAGTATGTCTTGCCATTCCCTCCTGGCCTGAAGCATTTCTATTGAAAGATCAGCTGTGATCCTTATAGGAATCCTTTTGTGTGTTATTTGTTGTTTTTCCTTTGCTGCTTTTAATATTTGTTCTTTGTGTTTGATCTTTGTTAATTTGATTAATATGTGTCTTAGGGTGTTTTGCCCTGGGTTTATTCTGTTTGGGACTCTCTGGGTTTCTTGGACTTGGGTGATTATTTCCTTCCCCATTTTAGGGAAGTTTTCAACTATTATCTCCTCAAGTATTTTCCCATGGTCTTTCTTTTTGTCTTCTTCTACTGGAACTCCTATAATTTGAATGTTGGAGCATTTCATATTGTCCTGGAGGTCTCTGAGATTGTCCTCATTTCTTTTCATTCGTTTTTCTTATTTCCTCTCTGATTCATTTATTTCTACGATTCTATCTTCTACTTCACTAATCCTATCTTCTGCCTCTGTTATTCTACTATTTGTTGCCTCCAGAGTGTTTCTGATCTCATTTATTGCATTATTCATTATATATTGACTCTCTTTTATTTCTTCTAGGTCCTTGTTAAACCTTTCTTGCATCTTCTCAATCCTTGTCTCCAGGCTATTTATCTGTGATTCCAAGATTTTGGATCATTTTCACTATCATTATTCAGAATTCTTTATCAGGAAGATTCCCTATCTCTTCCTCTTTGGTTTGGTTTGGTGGGCATTCATCCTGTTACTTTACCTGCTGGGTATTCCTTTGTCTCTTCATCTTGTTTATATTGCTGAGTTTGGGGTGGCCTTTCTGTATTCTGGCAGTTTGTGGGGTTCTCTTTATTGTGGAGTTTCTTCACTGTGGGTGAGGTTGTATCAGTGGCTTGTCAAGGTTTCTTGGTTAGGGAAGCTTGTGTCGGTGTTCTGGTGGGTGGTGCTGGATTTCTTCTCTCTGGAGTGCAATGAAGTGTCCAGTAATGAGTTATGAGATGTCAATGGTTTTGGAGTAACTTTGGGCACCCTGTATATTGAAGCTCAGGGCTGTGTTCCTGTGTTGCTGGAGAATTTGCGTGGTATATCTTGCTCTGGAACTTGTTGGCCCTTGGGTGGTGCTTGGTTTCAGTATAGGTATGGAGGCGTTTGATGAGCTCCTATCAGTTAATGTTCCCTGGAGTCAGGAGTTCTCTGATGTTCTTTGACAAAGGAGGCAAGACTATACAATGGATTAAAGACAATGTCTTTAACAAGTGATGCTGGGAAAACTGGTCAACCACTTGTCAAAGAATGAAACTAGAACAGTCTCTAACACCATACACAAAAATAAACTCAAAATGGATTAAAGATCTAAATGTAAGACCAGAAACTATAAAACTCCTAGAGGAGAACATAGGCAAAACATTCTCTGACATAAATCACAGCAGGATCCTCTATGACCCACCTCTCAGAATACTGGAAATAAAAGCAAAATTAACAAATGGGATCTAATTAAAATTTAAAGTTTCTGCACAAAAAAGGAAACTATAAGCAAAGTGAAAAGACAGCTTTGGAATGGGAGAAAATAACAGCAAATGAAGCAACTGACAAACAACTAATCTCAAAAATATACAAGCAACTTATGCAGCTCAATTCCAGAAAAATAAATGACCCAATCAAAATATGGGCCCAAAGAACTAAATAGACATTTCTCCAAAGAAGACATACAGATGGCTAACAAACACATGAAAAGATGCTCAACATCACTCATTATCAGAGAAACGCAGATCAAAACCACAATAAGGTACCATTTCACACCAGTCAGAATGGCTGTGATCCAAAAGTCTACAAGCAATAAATGCTGGAGAGGGTGTGGAGAAAAGGGAAGCCTCTTACACTGTTGGTGGGAATGCAAACTAGTACAGCCAGTACTGTACTACTGGAGAACAGTGTGGAGATTCCTTTAAAAACTGGAAATAGAACTAGCTTATGACCCAGCAATCCCACTGCTGGGCATACACACCAAGGAAACCAGAATTGAAAGAGACTCGTGTACCCCAACGTTCATCGCAGCACTGTTTATAATAGCCAGGACATGGAAACAACCTAGATGTCCATCAGCAGATGAGTGGATAAGAAAGCTGTGGTACATATACACAATGGAATATTACTCAGCCATTAAAAAGAATACATTTGAATCCATTCTAATGAGGTGGATGACTGGAGCCGATTATACAGAGTGAAGTAAGCCAGAAAGAAAAACACCAATACAGTATACTAACACATATATATGGAATTTAGAAAGATGGTAATGATGACCCTGTATGCGAGACAGCAAAAGAGACACAGATGTGTAGAACAGACTTTTGGACTCTGTGGGAGAGGGAGAGAGTGGGTTGATTTGGGAGAATGGCATTGAAATGTATAATATCATGTAAGAAACGAGTCGCCAGTCTAGGTTCAATGCAGGATACAGGATGCTTGGGGCTGGTGCACTGGGAAGACCCAGAGAGATGGTATGGGGAGGGAGGTGGGAGGGAGGTTCAGGATTGGAAACTCATGTACACCCGTGGTGGATTCTTGTTGATGTATGGCAAAAACCAATACAGTATTGAAAAGTAAAATTAAATAAATAAATAAAAAGCTATTGAGTAGAATTTTTTCCATCTATTTAAATCAGTGTTTATTTGAAAATGGACAGATTTCTGTCATGATGTCAAATGAAAAAGGAAACGTCCAAATGTTGATTGTGCTATGTAGCAACACAGCTATGCAAAAGAAAATGAACAAAATGTCATGAATCAGGAAAAATACTGGAAAGAAAGACACTGAAGTGTTAATGATGGCTATCTCTCAGTTTCAGCTATCAGGTAATTTGCTTGTGTTTCCTGCATTTTTTTTCTGGTAAGCTTATATTACTCTCAAAATTGAAATTGTATACACTTTATGTTTATAAAACAATCCATTGATTTTTAAAAGTTACTAAGGAAAAGGAGTACGTCAAGGCTGTATATTGTCATCTTGCTTATTTAACTTCTATGCAGAGTACATCATGAGAACCGCTGGGCTGGAAGAAGCACAAGCTGGAATCAAGATTGCCAAGAGAAATCTCAATAACCTCAGATATGCAGATGACACCACCCTTATGGCAGAAAGTGAAGAGGAACTAAAAAGCCTCTTGATGAAAGTGAAAGAGGAGAGTGAAAAATGGTTGGCTTAAAGCTCAACATTCAGAAAACAACGATCATGGCATCCGGTCCCATCACTTCATGGGAAATAGATGGGGAAACAACGGAAACAGTGTCAGACTTTATTTTTCTGTGCTACAAAATCACTGCAGATGGTGACTGCAGCCATGAAATTAAAAGATGCTTACTCCTTGGAAGAAAAGTTATGACCAACCTAGATAGCATATTCAAAAGCAGAGACATTACTTTGCCGACTAAGGTCCATCTATCAAGGCTATGGTTTTTCCTGTCGTCATGTATGGATGTGAGAGTTGGACTGTGAAGAAGGCTGAGCACTGAAGAACTGATGCTTTTGAACTGTGGTGTTGGAGAAGGCTCTTGAGAGTCCCTTGGACTGCAAGGAGATCCAACCAGTCCATTCTGAAGGAGATAAGCCCTGGGATTTCTTTGGAAAGAATGATGCTAAAGCTGAAACTCCAGTACTTTGGCCACCTCATGTGAAGAGTTGACTCATTGGAAAAGACTCTGATGCTGGGAGGGATTGGGGGCAGGAGGAGAAGGGGACGACAGAGGATGAGATGGCTGACTGGCATCACGGACTAGATGGACGCGAGTCTGAGTGAACTCCGGGAGTTGGTGATGGACAGGGAGGCCTGGTGTGCTGTGATTCATGGGGTCGCAAAGAGTCGGACACGACTGAGCGACTGAACTGAACTGAACTGAAAATAGTATAACATTTAGTGGTTACATTTTGCCATGTATCTGTGACTGCGTGTGCTTAGTTGCTCAGTAGCATCCAACTCTTAAGACCCAATGGACTACAGCCTACCGTGTTCTTCTGTCCATGGGATTTTTCAGACAAGAGTATTAGAATGGGCTGCCATTTTCTCTTCCAGGGAATCTTCCCAACCCAGGGATCAGACCGTTTTCTCCTACAGTTCAGGCAGATTCTTTACCCACTGAGCCATCAGAGAAACACAATCTGGCACTATTTTACATGTTTAATCTTCAACAACCCAATCAGATAATTTATTCTTAACATTTTACAGCTGGAAACTTAGAAACAAAGAGATTAAATAACTTGCCCTGACTTAACATTAATAGGTTGTGAAACTGGCACTCACAATTTTGGTTTATGTGGCTTTGATCTGTGTTATCCTACTGCTATCAACATGTATAACAGAAATGTTGTTATATTTCAATTTTTTTAATATTTAATCACAGCAAAAGTATACATAGTATGACTGACACCCAGGTACCCATCTCTGAGTTCTAATTTTTTTTAATAATACCACAACATGCTTATTTAAATCAATATTGCCCCATTCAAATATATCAATGGGAATGTGTCACTTTCAGGTGATAACGCCATTTTTATTATTATAGTAAGAATAGCAGTTGAATACTAAGGTAGTAAAATGATACAACAAGTATAAAGCTAACAAATTATGTACAAAACCTATATGAATAAAACTATAAAACCTCTGAAAGAAGAAATCAAAGAAGACCTAAATAAATGGAAAGATATTCCATGATCATAGATAAGAAGACTCAATATTGTCAAGATTTGAGTTCGTTCCAACTTGATCTCTAGATTCAACACAATTCCAGTCAAAATCCCAATAAGCTATTCTGTAGATATTGACACAGTGACTCTAAAGTTTGTTTGGAGAGATAGAAGACCAAAAACAGCCAAGATAATATTGATGGGAAAGAATGAAAGTGGACATTACTTACATTACTCCACCTCAAGACTTACTAAGAGGCTACAACAATCAAAACAGTGTGGTACTGATGAGAGAATTGACAAAGATACCAATAGAACAGAATAGAAGGCCCAGAAATAGACCAACACAGATATTATCAACTGATCTTTGAGAAAGGAGCAAAGACAATATAATGGAAAAAGATGCTGTTTTCAACAAATGATACTGGAGCAACTGGACACCTCCATACAGAAAGAAAAATTTTAATCTAAACACAAACACTGCACACATTATAACATTTGACTCAAAGTGGGTCATAAACCTCAATCTAAAAAGTAAACTGTAAAACTGTAAAAATAAAAAATCCTCCAAGTCAGGCTTCAGGAATACTTGAACCATGAACTTCCAGATGTTCAAGCTGGTTTTAGAAAAGGCAGAGGAACCAGAGATCAAATTGCCAACATCCACTGGATCATCAAAAAAGCAAGAGAGTTCCAGAAAAACATCTATTTCTGCTTTATTGACTGTGTCAAAGCCTTTGACTGTGTGGATCCCTGCTTATTTTAATTATATGCAGAGTACATCATGAGAAACGCTGGACAGGAAGAAACACAAGCTGGAATCAAAATTGCCGGGAAAAATATCAATTACCTCAGATATGCAGATGACACCATTCTTATGGCAGAAAGCGAAGAAAAACTAATGAGCCTCTTGATCAAAGTGAAAGAGGAGAGTGAAAAAGTTTGCTTAAAGCTCAACATTCAGAAAACGAAGATCATGGCATCTGGTCCCATCACTTCGTGGCAAATAGATGGGAAACCACTGGAAACAATGGCTGATTTTATTTTGGGGGCTCCAAAATCACTACAGGTGGTGATTGTAGCCATGAAATTAAAAGACGTTTACTCCTTGGAAGGAAAGTTATGACCAACCCACACAGCTTTTAAAAAAGCAGAGACATTACTTTGCCAACAAAGGTCCATCTAGTCAAGGCTATGGTTTTTCCAGTAGTCATGTATAGATGTCAGAGTTGGACTCTAAAATTGATCGCCAAAGAATTGATGCTTTTGAACTTTGGTGTTGGAGAAGACTGTTGAGAGTCCTTTGGACTGTGAGGTGATTCCACCAGTCTATCCTAAAGACCAGTCCTGGGTGTTCATTGGAAGGACTAATACTAAGGCTGAAACTCCAAAACTTTGGCCACTTAATGTGAAGAGCTGAGTCATTTGAAAAGACCCTGATGCTGGGAGAGATTGAGGGCAGGAGGAGAAGGGGACAACAGAGGATGAGATGGTTGGATGACAGGTAAACTCCAGGAGTTCGTGATGGACAGGGAGGAGTGGCATGCTGTGGTTCATGGGGTCGCAAAGAGTCGGACACGGCTGAGTGACTGAACTGAACTGAATTCTGACTTGTGTGAGGTGATATTTCATTGTGGTTTTGATTTGCATTTCTCTAATAATGAGCAATGTTGAGCATCTTTCCATGTGTTTGTTAGCCGTCTGTATGTCTTCTTTGCAGAAATGTCTGTTTAGGTCTTTTCCCACTTTTTGATTGGATTGTTTGTTTTTCTGGCATTGAGAAACATTGTTTGAGCTGCTTGTATATTTTGGAAATTAATTATTTGTTAGTTGTTTCATTTGCTATTATTTTTTCCAATTCTGAGGGTTGTCTTTCCCCTTGCTTATAGTTTCCTTTGCTGTGCAAAAGCTTTTAAGTTTAATCAGGTCCCTCTTGTTTATTTTTGTCTTTATTTCCATTACTCTAAGAGGTAGGTCATAGAGGATCTTGCTTTAATTTATGTCATCGGATGTTCTGCCTATGTTCTAAGAGTTTTATAGTTTCTGGTCTTACATTTAGGTCTTTAATCTGTTTTACATTTATCTTTGTGTATGGTGTTAGGAAGTGTTCTGATTTTATTCTTTTACATGTAGCTCTCCAGTTTTCTCAGCACCATTTATTGAAGAGACTGTCTTTGCCCCACTATATATTCTTGCCTCCTTTGTCAAAAGTAAGTTACCCATAGGTGCATGGGTTTATTTTTGGGCTTTCTGTCTCATTCCATTGTTCTATATTTCTGTTTTGTGCCTGTACCATACTGTCTTGATGACTGTAGCTTTGTAGTATAATCTGAAGTCAGGAAGGTTGATTCCTTCAGCTCCATTCTTCTTTTTCAAGCCTTCTTTGAATATTCAAGGTCTTTTGTTTTTCCATATGAATTGTAAAATATTTGTTCCAGTTCTGTGAAAAATGTCATTAGTAATTTGATAGGGATTCCACTGAATCTGTAGATTGCATTTGGTAGTATAGTCACTTTCACAATATTGATTCTTCTTACCTAGGAACATGGAATATCTCTCAATCTGTTTATGTCATCTTTGATTTCTTTCATCAGTGTCTTATAATTTTCTGTGTACAATTCTTTTGTCTCCTTCAGTATGTTTATTCCTAGATATTTAATTATTTTTGTTGAATGGTGAATGGGATTGATTCCTTAATTCACCTTTCTGATTTTTCATTGTTAGTATATAGAAATGCAAGTAATTTTTGTGTACTGATTTTATATCCTGCAACTTTGCTAAATTCACTGATTAGCTCTAGTGATTATTTGATACTATCCTTAGGGTTTTCTATGTTCAATATCATGTCATCTGCAAACAGTGAGAGCTTTATTTCATTTCCAATCTGGATTCCTTTTATTTCTTTTTCTTCTCTGATTGTTGTCATCTAGGACATTCACAACTATGTTGAATAATAGTGATGAAAGTGGACACCCTTGTCTTGTCCCTGATCTGAGGGGGAATGCTTTCAGTTTTTCACCATTAAGAATAATGTTTGCTATTGGTTTATCATATATGGCCTTTACTATGTTGAGGTAGGTTCCTTCTATGCCCATTTTTTGAAGGGTTTTAATCATAAATGAGTGCTATATTTTATCAAAAGCTTTTTCTGCATCTATTGAGATTATCATATTGTCTTTATCTTTCAATTTGTTAATATGATGTATCACATTGATAGATTTGCATATATTGAAGAATCCTTGCATTCCTGCAATAAAACAACTTGATCGGAGCATATGAGCTTTTTGATGTGTTGCTGAATTCTGTTTGGTAAAATTTTGTTGAGGATTTTTGCATCTATGTTCATCAGTGATATTGGCCTGTAGTTCTCTTTTTGTGTTGTCTTTGTCTGGTTTTGGTATTAGGGTGATTGTGGCCTCATAGAATGAGTTTTGAAATTTTACTTCCTCTGCAATTTTTTGAAAGAGTTTTAGAAGGATAAGCATTAACTATTTTCTAAATGTTTGAAGGATGCTCCTGTAAAGCCATCTGGTCTTGGGCTTTTGGAGGGCTTTTTGTTTGTTTGTTTGTTTGTTTTGGAGATTTTTTGAGCACAGCTTCAATTACATTGCTTGTAATTATGTTGTTCATAATTTCTATTTCTTCCTGGTTCAATCTTGGAGGGTTGAATTTTTCTAAGAATATGTCCATTTCATATAGGTTGTAGAAAACTAACCAGTCTAATCACAAGGACCACAGCCTTTCTAACTCAATGAAACTATGAGCCACGCCATGTATGGCCACAAAAAACAAGTGGGTCATGGTGAGGAGTTCTGGCAAAACATGGTCCACTCGAGAAGGGAATGGCAACTACTTCAGTATTCTTGCCTTGAGAACCCCATGAACAGTATAAAAGGGCAAAAAGATAGGACACTGAAAGATGAACTTGCACATTGGTAGGTGCCCAATATGCTACTGGAGATCAGTGGAAAACTAATTCCAGAAAAAATGAAGAGACGGCGCCAAAGCAAAAACAACAGTTGTAACTGGTGATGGAAGTAAAGTCTGATGCTATAAAGAGCAATATTGCATAGGAACCTGGAATGTCAGGTCCATGAATCAAGGCAAATTGGAAGTGCCATCTCAGACAGGAGATGGCAAGAGGGAATGTCAACATTTTAGGAATCAGTGAACTAAAATGGACTGGAATGGTTGAATTTAACTCAGATGACAATTATATCTACTACTGTGTGCAGGAATCCCTTAGAAGAAATGGAGTAGCCATTATAGTCAACAAAAGATTCCAAAATGCAGTACTTGAATGCAATTCCAAAAACAACAGAAGGATATCTGTTTGTTTCCAAGGCAAACCATTCAGTATCACAATAATCCAAGTCTGTGCCCCAACCAGTGATGCTGAAGAAGCTGAAGTTGAACTTTTCTATGAAGACCTACAAGACCTTCTAGAACTAACACCAAAAAAAGATGTCCTTTTCATTATAGGGGACTGGAATGCAAAAGTAGAAAGTCAAGAAATACCTGGATTAATGGGAAAATTTGGCCTTGTAGTACAGTATGAAACAGGGCAAAGTCTAATAGAGTTTTTCCAAGAGAACACACTGGTCATAGCAAACACCCTCTTCCAACAACACAAGAGAAGACTCTACACATGGACATCACCATCAAATTCTTCAAGAGATGTTGACCATCATGGTCAACACTGGAATCAAATTGATTATATTCTTTGCAGCCAAAAATGGAGAAGCTTTATAGAGTCAGCAAAAACAAGACTGGGGGCTGACTGTGGCTCAGATCATGAACTTCTTATTGCCAAATTCAGGCTTAAATTGAAGAAAGTAGAGAAAACCACTAGCCAGTTCAGATATGACCTAAATCAAATCCCTTACAATCATACAGTGGAAGTGACAAATAGATTCAAGGGATTAGATCTGATAAACAGAAATCTGAAGAACTATGGATGGAGATTCATGGCACTGTACAGGAGGCAGGGATCAAGACCATCCCCAAGAAAAAGAAATGCAAAAAGGCAAAATGGTTGTCTGAGGAGGCCTTACAAACAGCTGTAAAAAGAACAGAAGCAAAAAGCAAAGGAGAAAAGGAAAGATATACCCATCTGAGTGCAGAGTTCCAAAGAATAACAAGGAGAGATAAGAAAGCCTTACCTCAGTGATCAATGCAAAGAAATAGAGGAAAACAATAGAATGGGAAAGACTAGAGATCTCTTCAAGAAAATTAGATATACCAACAGAAATTTTCATGTAAAGATTGGCATAATAAAAAACAGAAATGGTATGGACCTAGAGAAGCAGAATACATTAAGAAGAGGTGGTAAGAATACACAGAAGATACAAAAAAGATCTTCACAACTCAGATAATCACTATGGTATGATCACTCATGTAATGCCAGACATCCTGGAATGCAAAGTCAAGTGGGCCTTGGGAAGCATCACTATGAACAAAGCGAATGGAGGTGATGGAATAGCAGTTGAGCTATTTCAAATCCTGAAAGATGACGATGTGAAAGTGCTGCACTCAGTATGCCAACAAATTTGAAAAACTCAGATGTGGGCACAGGACTGGAAAATGTCAGTTTTCATTCCAATCCCAAAGAAAGGCAATGCTAAAGAGTGCTCAAACTACTGCACAATTGCACTCATCTCACACGCTAGTAAAGTAATGTTCAAAATTCTCCACTCCAGGCTTCAACAGATCGTGAACTGTGAACTTCCAGGTGTTCAAGCTGGTTTTAGAAAAGGCAGAGGAACCAGAGATCAAATTGCCAACATCTGCTGGATCATCAAAAAAGCAAGAGATTTCCATGAAAACATCTACTTCTTCTTTATTGACTTTGCCAAAGCCTTTGACTGTGTAGACCACAACAAACTGTGGAAAATTCTTCAAGAGAGGGGAATACCAGGCCACCTGACCTGCCTCTTGAGAAATGTGTATGCAAGTCAGGAAGCAACAGTTTGAGCTGGACATGGAACAACAGACTGGCTCCAAATCAAGAAAGGAGTATATCAAGGCTTTATGTTGTTACCCTGCTTATTTAACTTATATGCAGAGTACATCATGAGAAACGCTGGGCTGAATGGAGTGTAAGCTTGAATCAAGATTGCTGGGAGAAATATCAATAACCTCAGATATGCAGATGACACCACCCTTATGGCAGAAAGCGATGAATAAAGAGCCTCTTGAAAGTGAAAAAGGAGAGTGAAAAACTTGGCTTAAACCTCAACATTCAGAAAACGAAGATCATGGTCATTGGTCCCATCACTTCATGGCAAATAGATGGGGAAACAGTGGAAACAGTGATGGGCCTTATTTGATGGATCTCCAAAATCACTTCAGATAGTGACTGCAGCCATGAAATTAAAAGACACTTGCTCCTTGGAAGAAAAGTTATGACCAACCTAGACAGCTTATTAAAAAATAGAGACATTACTTTTCTGCAAAGGTCTGTCTAGTCATAGCTATGGTTTTTCCAGTAGTCATGTATGGATGTGAGAGTTGGACTCTAAAGAAATCTGAGCCCCGAAGAATTGATGCTTTTGATCTGTGCTGTTGGAGAAGACTCTTGAGAGTCCGTTGGCCTGCAAGGAGATCCAACCAGTCCATTCTGAAGGAGATCAGCCCTGGGATTTCTTTGGAAGGACTGACGCTGAAGCTGAAACTCCAATACTTTGGCCACCTGATGCAAAGAAATGACTCATTTGAAAAGACCTTGATGCTGGGAAAGATTGAAGGTGGGAGGAGAAGGGGATGACAGCATGAGATGGTTGGATGGCATCACCAACTCAATGGACATGAGACTGAGGAAACTCCAGGAGTTGGTGATGGACAGGGGGGCCTGGCATGTTGCCGTCCATGGGGTCACATTGAGTCGGACACGACTGAGTGATGAACTGAAATGAACTCATGTTTTATTGCCATATAATTGTTCATATTAGTCTCTTTTAATCCTTTATTTTTCTGCATTGTCTGTTGTAATCTCTACTTTTTCATTTCTATTTTTGTAGATTTGATTCTTCTCTCTTTTTTTCTTGATGAATCTGACTAAAGGTTTGTCAATTTTGTTTATCTTCTTAAAGAACCTGCTTTTAGTTTTATTAATCTTCACTATTGCTTAATTCATTTCTTTTTCATTTATTTCTGCTCAGGGATTTATGATTTCTTTACTTCTGCTAATTTGGAGGGTTTTTTATTCTTCTTTTCCAGTTGTTTTAGGTGTAAAGTTAGGTTGTCTATTTGATGTTTTTCTTATTTCTTGAGGTAGGATTGTATTGCTATAAACTTTCTTCTTAGAACTGCCTCTGCTTCATTGCATAGGTTTTGAGTTGTCATTTGTTTCTAGAAATTTTTTTATTTCCCTTTTGTTTTCTTCAGTAACCTGTTGGTTATTTAGAAATATGTTGTTTAATATCCATGTGTTTGTGTTTTACAGTTGTTGTTGTTGTTGTTGTTGTTGTTGTTGTTGTTTTCTTGTAGTTGATATCTTCAGTCTCATAGCGTTGTGGTTGGAGAAGATGCTTGGTATGATTTCAGTTTTCTTCAATTTATTAAGGTTTGATTTGTGACTCAAGATGTGATCTATCCTGGAGAATGTTCCATGTTATCTTGAGAAGAAGGTGTATTCTTCTGCATTTGGATGGAATATATCAATGAGATCCATCTCACTGATACTATGTATCTCTTAAGACTTTTGTTTCCTTATTAATTTTCTGTTTTGATGATCTGTCCATTGGTGTTAGTGAAGCATTAAAGTCTCCTACTGTTATTGTGTTAATGTCAGTTTCTCCTTTTATGTCTGTTAGTGTCTGTCTTATGTATTGAGGTGCTCCTAAGTTTGGTGCATAGATATTTACAATTGTTTTTTTCCTCTTGGATTGATCCCTTGATCATTATGTAGTGTCCTTCCTTATCTCTTATAATCTTTATTTTAAAGTCTATTTTGTCTGATATGAGGATTGCTACTTCAGCTTTCTTTTGCTTCCTATTTGCATGAAATATAGTTTTCCATCCTCTCACTTTCAGTCTATCTGTGTCTTTAGGTCTGAAATGGGTTTCTTGTAGACAGCGTATATAAGGTTCTTGTTTTTGTATCTATTCAGCCAGTCTGTGTCGTTTGGTTGGAGCATTTAATCCATTTACATTTAGAGTAATTATTGATGTATATGTTCCTGTTCCCATTTTCTTAATTGTTTGGGGTTGATTTTGTAGATCTTTTTTCTTCTCTTGTATTTCTTGACTATAGAAGTCCATTTAACATTTGTTGTAAAGCTGGTTTGGTGGTACTGAATTCTTTTAACTTTTGCTTGTCTGAAAATCTTTTTATTTCTCCATCAATTTCGAATGAGATCCTTGCTGGGTACAGTAATCTTGGTTGTAGATTTTTCCCTTTCAGTACTTTAAATGTATTTTGCCATTCCCTTGTGCTGAAAGATCAGCTGTTAAGCATATGGTGTTTCCCTTGTATGTTACTTGTTGCTTCTCCCTTGCTGCTTTTAATATTCTTTCTTTGTATTTAGTCTTTGTTAGTTTATTCTGTGTCTTGGTGTGATTCTCCTTGAATAATACAGGTTTATCCTGTAGGGGACTCTGTGCCTCTTGGACTTGATTGACTATTTCCTTTTCCATGTTGGGGAAATTTTCAACTGTAATCCCTTCAACAATTTTCTCATATGCTTTCTTTTTCTCTTCTTCTTCTGGAACCCATATAATTCAAATGTTGGTGAGTTTGATATTGTTCCAGAGGTTTCTGAGACTATCCTCAGTTCTTTTCATTCTTTTTACTTTATTCTGCTCTTCAGAAGTTATTTCCACCATTTTATCTTCTAACTCACTGATTTGTTCTTCTGCTTCAGATATTCTGCTATTGATTCATTCTAGACTATTTTTAATTTCAATAATTTTGTTGTTTGTCTCTGCATATTTATTCTTTAATTCTTCTGAAAGTGATGAAAGTGAAGTCGCTCAGTCGTGTCCGACTCTTTGCGACCCCATGGACTGTAGCCTATCAGGCTCCTCCATCCATGGGATTTTCCAGAAGAGTGCTGGAATGGATTGCCATTTCCTTCTCCAGGGAATCTTCCCAACTCAGGAAACGAACCCAGGTCTCCTGCACTGTAGGCAGTTGCTTTACTGTCTGAGCCACCAGGGAAGCCCCTTTAATTCTTCTAGGTCTTTATTAATTGATTCTTGCATTTTCTCCATTTTGCTTTCAAGGGTTTTGATCATCTTTACTGTCATTGTTCTGAATTCTTCTTCAGGTAGTTTGCCTATTTCCTCTTCATTTATTCGAACGTCTGTGTTTCTAGTTTGTTCCTTCATTTGTGTAGTATTTCTCTGCCTTTTCATTATTTCTCTTTTAACTTATTGTGTTTGAGGTCTCCTTTTCCCAGGCTTGAAATTCCCAAAGTTGAATTCTTTCTTCCTTTCAGTTTCTGCCCATCTAAGTTTGGTCTAGTGCTTTGTGTAAGCTTCATACAGGGTGAGATTTGTCCTGTTTTTGTTTGTTTGTTTGTTTTTCCTCTGATGGGCAAGGCTAAGTGAGATCGTAATCCTGTCTGCTGATGATCTGGTTTGTATTTTTGTTTTGTTTATTTAGATGAGGCTTCCTGCACAGGGTTCTACTGGTGGTTGGGTGGTGCTGAGTCTTGTATTCCAGTGGTTTCCTTTGTGTGAGTTCTCACTATTTGGTAACCCACTCCAGTATTCTTGCCTGGAAAAATCCCATAGATGGAGGAGCCTGGTGGGCTACAGTTATGGGGTTGCAAAGAGTCGAACATGACTGAGCGACACTCACTCACTCACTCAGGGTTATTTCTCTGGTACTCTAGGTTCTTGGAGTCAATGCACCCACTCCAAAGGCTCAGGGCTTAGTCTCTCAAAAGTCGTCATCTTCTGTCTTTTTCCAAAAGTGCAGTCAAGATCTGTTCAGCTCCAAGATGAGAGAGCCTTCCCTTTTGTGAATTTCATATAGTGAACACGGTTTTTGGAGATTTTGGACTTCTCTTCAAGACTGAAAGATTTCTTTTCCTTGTCGTCTGGGGAGTCTCCCATTTCTTGCCCATGGCAAGTGTTCAGCAGGGCCAGAAGCTGGTTAAAATCATCTTGATGAGCAATCCAGTTGTCTTCATTATTGATAGTAGGTCCTAGTCCCAGGTGGTTATTTTTGACTTGAACTTTAATATGATTGGTGGCTCCTTGCTCCTGAGCCCCTAAACCACTCAGTCAGCATCGACATGCCACCAAGCCTGGGATGCTGTGGATTTTGGGACCTGTTTGACCGCAATTACAGCACGACTGATTGGAGGAAAAGCTGAAACTATCCTACTCCCTCATAACTCAGTCAGTAAAGAATCTGCCTGCAGTGCAGGAAACCTGGGTTCAATTCCTGGGTTGAGAAGATCCCCTGGAGAAGGAAATGGCAACCCCCTCCAGTACTCTTGCCTGGAGAATCTCATGGCTACAGTCTATGGGGTCACAAGAATCGGACACGACTTAACAACTAAACCACCACCACCACCGCCATACTCCCACACCGGGGAAATTGCAGCAGTGGGGCCACATGTTTTAAATAATGAAAATCTAAGATACTGACATGACCAAATGTTGACGATGATATAGAGCAACAGGAACTCTCATTTGTTGCTGGTGAGAATGCCAAATGGTACAGCCACTTTGGAAAATGGTTTGGTAGTTTCTTACACTACAGGTATTTACTTAAAAAGTTGAAAACTTACATCTACCTCAAAACCTGTATGTGGATATTTATGGCAGCTTTAACTACCTAAATGTGGAAGCAACTAAAGTGTCTTTCATTAGGTAAATGGGCAATCTGTGCATTCTGACAATGGATTATTATTCAATATTAAAAAGATGTAAACTATCAAGCCTTGCAAAGACGTAGAAGCATCCTTTGAATGAATCTTATTGGATGAAAGAAAACAATCTGAAAATTCTGTATGATTCCAACTACATGAAATTCTCTAAAAGTAGAGAGTGTAAAAAAGACTGGTGCTTTTCAGGGGTTGGGAGGAGATTGAGTGGGTAGATAGGGGAAGAATTTTCAGGCAATGAGACTATTCTATGTGATACTATAATGGTGGATATATGTCTTTATACATTTGATCAAACCCACAGAATGCACATTAAAAGTGAACCCCACTATAAACAATGGACTTGGGATGACAAGAACCTCTCAATGTAGGTGTATTAATTGTAACAAATGTACTACCCTGATGTGGGATATTGATCATGAGGGAGGCTATACATGTTTGGGAGACAGGAGTATATGGGAACTTTCCATATTTTTCATCCAGTTTTACTGTGAACCTAAAACTGGTCTTAAAAACAAACAAAAAAAAAAAAACCTGCCTTTAAAAAACTTGAGCAGCACAATGTACTAAGATATTGATATGTTTATCTCACTGAATTTTCTTAACAATCATATTAGTAGGAGCCATTCTTGCCCAATATTATAGAGATCTTTGAGACATGAAGGATTTTTTTCTCCCAAGGTCATTATACTCCAGAATGCATGTTCGTAATCATCACAAATTCAAAATATTTTTGAAATTCCTTATATGTCTACAAAAGGTTTTGTGCAGATCATCAACAAAAGTGAAATATTCATTCTCTAAGGACAGTATTATTTTCTTTTAGTAATGAGATGCTTTTCAGAGAAAGATCTGGTAGTAAAGTTGGAGGATAAAACTGAGTAATGTTAGTATAAATAAAAACAAATAATGTGTTTCAACAAAATCACCAGCTTGTGGGCCTTAAGCCAAAAATGATCTCTGGACATTTCATTTTTGCCACCCTAATACAGACAGGATTTGTTGTTGTTTAGTCACTAAGTCATGTTTGACTCTTTTGTGACCCCATGGACTGTAGCTTGCCAAGCTCTTCTGTCCATGGGATTTCCCAGGGAAGAAAACTGAAGTGAGTTGCCATTTCCCTCTCCAGGGGATCTTCCTGACCCAGAGATCAAACCTGTGTCTCCTGCACTGGCAGGCAGATTCTTTACCACTGAACCACTTGGAAAGCCTGGCAATACAGGCAGGGTATAATGCAATATTTCAAGTCACTTGAAACACCATGCCCAGATCCTGATGTGGCATCAATGAGCCAAAGTTAGGTAGTGACTTGCACTATTAAATAACGTAGTTTCTCTTCAATTTTGTAGTCCTCACCATCTCCTGTGGTCTCTCTACAACTGAAACTAAGTGGCATCTACTCTTTGTGATAGTGTTTGTTACTTTTCATCTAGTAGAACTGAGAGATTTTTTTTTCTTGTATCCATTTCCCTATAGGAAATATAAGACAAGACAAGAGGGCCCCATGTCTCCATAAAAAATTGGGCATTCAGGTTCATTTATGAAAATGTCAAATAACTTATGTTTAATATACCTATATATCATGTCTGTGTAAAAGGCTACCACTTAGGGGACTTCCCTGGTGGCCCAGTGGCTAAGTTTCTGTGCTCCCAATGCAGGGGGCCTAGGTTCAATCCTTGGTCAGAGAACTAGATCCCACATGCTCCAACTAAAAGGTTTTGTATGCTCCAACAAAGATAAAAGATGCCACAACTAAGGTCTGGCACAGCCAAAAAAATACAAAAGATTACCACTTAGTTTACTGATATGAAAAAACAATGAGTAATACTGACCAATATATGGAAAAATGTATGTTAATTACATACATGTATGCACATAAATGTATGCTTAATTAACTGAAAAATACTGATATTTAAACAGAGTTTATTTTTGAAATGCAAATAAAAGATGGGGTTGCCATAAAATGCAAATGTGTATTAACTGAAAAACATTGCTCAGGCATCAAGGACTTTTATAGTTGATAAGTTCATAAAGTATATTCGATAGAAGATAGAGGGGTTTCCCTGGTAGCTCAGTTGGTAAAGAACCCACCTGCAATGCAGGAGACCCAGGTTCTATCCCTGGGTAAGGAAGATCCACTGGAGAAGGAAATGGCAGCCCTCTCCAGTATTCTTGCCTGGAAAAATCCCATGGATGGAGGAGCCTGGCAGGCTACAGTCCATGGGGTCAGAAAACATAGAGAATAGCAGAAATTAAGAGTCCCAAACAGAAACAAGTATTTGCAAATGGAAGTCTAGTTAAAGATACCATTTAGAGTGTGAAAGACTTGAGAATTTATAGGACAAAGTAGTGGAAAGTTACAGTACTCTGTGCTCTTTATGACGGTGGTGAAGAATCCACCAGCCAATTCAGGAGATGCAGATTCAACCCCTGGGTCAGGAAGATCTCCTGGAGAAGGAAATGGCAACCCACTCCAGTATTCTTGCCTGGGAAGTCCCACAGACAGAGGAGTCTGACGGGCTGCAGTCCATGGTGTTGCAAAGAGTCAGACACAACTTCACGACTGAATAACAACATTGCAGCTGATAGAAGCCTAAGTATAAATAGTAACACTTATTTACCTATATTATTCATGCTGCACATGAAAATTTTGATCTGAGAAAAATACTTAGGTGCCTGGTGAAATAGTAGGCATACATTCAGAAAATTATTTATTTTGTGAGAAAAATTCTCAAGAGGTGAACATCGTGATTTTGTGCTGAGCATGAGTAAGGGTTCTTGCAGTTATGTGAAACTTAAATAAAAGACAGCAGTGTCTCACAAAAGGACAGAAAGTGTACCTGTGTTCACTGAATCAGTTATGAGGTACATCTTTGAGCTAAAAATGTTAACAATTAAGCTCATTATGAACATAGCAAGAAAGAACTTCTCCCTAGATGTGCTTCTGGGGCTTGAACAACTGAAGTTTTGATGCCTTGTTTGATGAAACGGGAGCCCAGTTATTAGACAACTGTCTACACACAGGTTAGAAACTTTCATATAGCATGATGTGGAATTTATGTGTATATATATATATATATATATATATATATGTATGCATACACACACATTCCCACATACAAACACATGGGATTGAAAACAATTTCTTGTTCTTGACAGTCAGGCAAATTACCACCTGTCGCCAGTTAAAACTCAATCAAAAAGTTGGCTTTTTAGGCTGATATTTTAAACATCAAGATTGTTTAAATTTCTTTGCAGCAATTTTCCACTAGCTACACAAACGTATGATTTGAGTAACTCATTCTTGGAGTTTTATCTTTGGGAAATCAAAATAACACTGAACATTTGGTTCATTTTCCTATGCTAAGATCGTTCTACAAATGCAAAAAGGATTGCCTGAAATACATTTCCCAAATTACGCATTTAAAGACCAAATTCTTAAAAAAAACCATAAAAGAGATAGCATGAATGAAGAATTATAAGCAATTTACTACTGAACCAGCATGTGACATAGTTTTTAGAATCCAAATATGGCGACACCAAAAACCAGAATTCCACAAATTATAGAAATTCTTGTGCAAAGATTCTATACATGTTTGGAAGTAGCTATATTTAGGAACATCTGTTTTCCATAGTGAACTGAAGAAAACTGAGCATCATTTAAAGATAAAAGATACATTACAACGAATACATAAAACCCAATGTCGACAGTAGAACAGAAGAAAAAGTGAAACACTTTGGATCCAAACCGAAGAATCATGAATTTTAAAAAAAATAAATTAATCATTAACTTATTGAATACTCTATATATTTACTTCTATTTTAGCCAAAAATAAAACCATATATCTAATGTTATATTTATAGAATATTATAGGATAAAAATAAATTTACATAATTCTGGTGGTTAAATTTTTTCCATCCATCCAAGCTTTGCTTATTTAAATTGTCTGGCTGGCACAATGCTAAAGAAAAAAAGACAACCAGATTCAAATGAGAGGTTTTATCATTAAAAACAAAAAAATACATAGTCTACTAACTTAACTGCTTCGAAGAGGACCACACAAATCTACTTTTATTATTGTTGTTCAATCACCAAGTCATGTCTGACTCTTTGCAACCCCATCAACTGCACACGAGGCTTCCGTCCTTCACTCTCTCCCAGAGTTAGCTCAAACTCATGTCCAAATTTACACATAACTTACAAATGTAATGTCTCTATGTCATAGTTATTTCTTTAAATTTGTAGAAAATTTTGCCTTTGTTAAAATTATTTTTAGCAAACTATTTTTGGAAAGGCAAAAATATGTTTTATTTTTAATGTGTTGAAAATGAATTAATATTGATCAATTCAGCTATTAACAATTATAATTACAAGAGTGATAATGTGTAAGAAGAGTTATAAATATGTTACTGATGCAGCACAAACAATATTAAACACTATCCTTCTCCAAAAATATAAAGACACTGAAAACTAGAATTCTACAGAATCCTCTGAAATAGCTACTGCATTATAGCAACTATTGTGTAAAGATTTTATTCATGTTTGGAAACAGAATTTTATTCATTATGGAAAAATAAAGGTTAGATACACTTCTGAAGGTGGCATTATTGTCTCATTAAAAACGTTGAATATGATGTTGTTTGGCATCAATTGGTCTCAAAATTCATAATATTATTCTTCTCTTACATTGACCATTACTGTTAACTGTTAACATCTCTATTTAAAATTATAATAACAATACTCTTTTCTCTCTGAAGAGATTGCCATCTTTTCTTTCATATGTAAACATTACCTCAATTATCAAGGTTATGATGAATTATATTGTAAAGGGTAACATTATCCATGTCTGCTGAAGATAAACTAAATTAAATGGACAAATAGATTAGATATAAAAAAGGATATTAAGAGATTATGGAATTACTTCCCTCAAGATCTTTAAAAAGAGTCCAGATACCCATCTACTTACAATAGTTTAGGTAAAGTTAGCCTGAAGCCAGTGGGATGAAGCAGAAAGATAACCTCTAGAGGTTTCCTTCAACCATATTTTTTCTCAGATTTTGCTCTATTGCCCTCAAACTATGCTGGCATCTTCTCAGTTTTCTGTTGAAGATTCTGGGCAGCATAATTTTTCTTCTTAATATGAAGACACTATCCCTCCATTTCTAAGTTACGTATTTTTCAGTGTTAAGGAAAGGCAGCCATAAAACAAGTATTTTCAAACTTCAGACATTGTGTAAAAAAATTAGAAATTAAATACAGTCAATCTGAAAGTGAAAGCGTTAGTCGCTCAGTTGTGTCTGACTCTTGCAACCCCATGGACTGTAGCCTGCCAGGCTCCTCTGTCCGTGGAGTTCTCCAGGCAACAATAATGGAGTGGATTGCCATTTCCTTCTCCAGGGGATCTTCTCAATGCTGGGATCTAACCCAGGTCTCCTGCATTGCAGACAGATTCTTTACCACTGAGCCACCAGGGAAGCCCACAGTCAATCCAGGCAAACATTATTAAAAGTCAGGATAGCAAAGTTAAATTTTTTTTAATTTTATTGCATGCTTCATTACTGACAAATTGCTTTATTGTCAAATAATGATATGATTCAGATTTTCAACAAGAATTTTGAAATTTTAATGTGTAAATTGAAAAGCATTATTTTTAATAAACTGAGATGTCTTCCCTTAATGTGATGAGTATTACCTTCCCCATCCCCCCAAAAAAATTTCTTAGGTGTAAGTATTAAGTGAACTCAGGGTGGCCACATGAAGCCATGCAGGCTGGACATTTCCAAAAATCCAAGTTGAAGAGGGAGTTGCCATATATGTAAGCCAGCAAGTTAATAACACCCTTATGGCTAGGGCAGTGCACACCTGCACAAACATTGTGACTGCTTTAGAATGAAAATTAGATCATGATCTACTCCTTTCATAAATATTTTCACGTTGACTTATTATAAAGAATAAGAGAACACTGGTTTTAATAAGTGCCAGTTATTTAATGTAAGAAGTTGATCAACAGTCCAAAATAAAACTCTGAAAAACGCAGATTCTTTTGTTAAAACACCAGAAATATTTCTGCCCTTTCAAATTTGGTTATTATGTTTAAGTTGTTAGTCATACATAGTTCTATTCTACATAGCTTGTGACACTGATAATATTTTTAACTGGGTCATGTTCCTAAAATTGTGGTATTTTACAAGTATCCTCATAGTTTTATTAGCTTCAGAGTTAGGAGGAAAAACCAATGTCTCCCATAACAAATGTAAGAATGGCTTATCAGCAGTCCACAACATTTTTGGCAGCAGGGACCAGTTTCATGCAAGACAATTTTTCCATTGACCAGGAGGATGGTTTCAGGATGACTCAAGTGAATTACATTCCTTGTGCACTTTATTTCTATTATTATTACATCAGCTCCACCTTAGATCATCAGCCGTTAGATCCGGGAGGTTGGGAACCCCTGGCTTACATAATGAATTTTTGCACAAAATATTAATTCATTTATAACAGTTTTCCAGGGTCTGGATTGATTTCTTAATTATGTAGGATATTATGGTAATTATTGTTTGGGACTGAGGTTTTCTACAGACAAGTCTATTCACTCAGTTAAAAATGATGTGTGGAGATGGTGACAGTGTCTGAGGGAACTTCTTAGCAGGCATTAGGGAAACAGCAATTCAGTACATTTCTTCTGGCAAAAACTGAAATTTCATGACAATCCCTGGTGATCTAGTGGTAATTGCGGGTATCTTATGTGGCAAATATCTTGTGTGGGTATCATTCAGTGAAGGTTGAGAAGAAAAGACCATTTTGTAGAGAAAAAAGTTATCTCACTTATTTTCCATATATCAGATGCCCAAAGTTAACATAATTTTTTTTTTTAATTGCTACCTTCATGTCAGACACCTGGGAAAATGTGTAGGAACCACAGCCCAGAGAAAGCATAGTATCATTTTAAATATCTATTACAATTTTCATATATGCTTCTCATTTATCATGAGAAGAAAATATTTGCATTTCACAAAATAAACATATATATCTTATAATACAATCTACATGCTGTCATTTTATAACTCTAGGTCCCACATGATAAAGAATGGATTAGGTGTTTTACTAGATCATGTGTCAGTTCAGTTCAGTTCAGTCGCTCAGTCGTGTCTGACTCTTTGCGACCCCATGAATCGCAGCATCCCAGGCCTCCCAATCCATCACCAACTCCAGGAGTTCACTCAAAGTCACGTCCATTGAGTCGGTGATGCCATCCAGCCATCTCAACCTTCTCTCGTCCCCTTCTCCTCCTGCCCCCAATCCATCCCAGCATCAGAGTCTTTTCCAATGAGTCAACTCTTCTCATGAGGTGGCGAAAGTACTGGAGTTTCAGCTTCAGCATCATTCCTTCCAAAGAAATCCCAGGGCTGATCTCCTTCAGAATGGACTGGTTGGATCTCCTTGCAGTCCAAGGGACTCTCAAGAGTCTTCTCCAACACCACAGTTCAAAAGCATCAATTCTTTAGTGCTCAGCTTTCTTCACAATCCAACTCTCACATCCATACATGACCACTGGAAAAACCATAGCCTTGACTAGACGGACCTTTGTTGGCAAAGCAATGTCTCTGCTTTTGAATATGCTATCTAGGTTGGTCACAACTTTCCTTCCAAGAAGTAAGCGTCTTTTAATTTCATGGCTGCAGTCACCATCTGCAGTGATTTTAGAGCCCTCCAAAATAAAGTCTGACACTGTTTCCACTGTTTCCCCATCTATTTCCCATAAAGTGATGGGACCAGATGCCATGATCTTCGTTTTCTGAATGTTGAGCTTTAAGCCAACTTTTTCACTCTCCTCTTTCACTTTCATCAAGAGGCTTTTTAGTTCCTCTTCACTTTCTGCTGTAAGGGTAGTGTCATCTGCATATCTGAGGTTATTGATATTTCTCCCGGCAATCTTGATTCCAGCTTGTGTTTCTTTCAGCCCAGCGTTTCTCATGATGTACTCTGCATATAAGTTAGATCATGTGTAGTATTCATTAAAAGTAAAGGAGATTATTTAGCTTCATAAAAGCGCCCTTAACTGAAGTTTATTGATGAAGTAACTGATTATACATAGATGCCTCCTTAACTGCAATGTTTAAAAAACTATTTTTCGAATTCCAATTTGAAAAAGATAAATTCCATTATACTGTGCACGGCTGTATTTCATTTTAATGAAGACAAAAAAAAAGAAGAAAAAAAAAGAGCTGCCTGTAACAGTTTATATACAGCTGCAGAAAAGGCTTACGTGGCTAGAGCAACTCACTGCCTTGTTTCTCTTTCAATTACACTATAATCATTTCAGGAGGGGAAAAAAAAAAAAAAAACAACCATGTATCACATCTCTGATCTGATCCAAGAAAAGACCAATTGGCCTTATTTGAGTTTTATGCCTTTTTTCATAAGACATCGAATTTATTTGACTCATTGCCGCTACTTTACTGTTTCACATAATGCATGCATCACTTTCTGTGAAGAATTCAATGAATTAACAATATATTTGGCCACTACTCAGAGGCGAAAACTCAAGCGTACTGTAACTGTATAAATCACAAGTCCATTTTAACATGAATTAAATGCATGAAATCCATCAGGGTCTCTGGAATTTTGCCCAAAACATTTGAAAACCAGGAATAAAGCAAATGTGATGCTTGTTTGCATTGTGAAAGATTCCCTTTTCCTTCATGTTTGGGAAAGATAATAAAGTTTGAGTCAAGTGATAAAAATAGTTTACATTTAAGACTTAAAATATGTTTAGAAAAGTTTGAAACTGGCAAGAGACATCACCATTCTCTATTTTTTGCTTCTCCTTGTTAAAGATTTCATTGCAGTACCTGTAAAATGTGTGTATATGGTAAGAAACATGCATCGTACTCATTTCAAAACAGCCTGTATTTGAAAACAACACTTGACACAAGAAATCAGCAAAGACATTGGAAAAATATTAAAATCACTGTGAGAGTGACAACAAAAAAATGGAGAGAGACTGTCTGATCCATTATGATACTTTTCTAGTTATTGAGTATATAAATTTCAATCCCTAGTACAACTGAAGGGGGAGAAAACATGATTATCATATCACTCAAAGCTTCACAACTTTAAATTCAGCTCTGATATAAATTCAGTCTGTATAAAATGACTTTTCATATTTTGTTCTTTAACATAAGTATTAAATTTTGCATGATTAAAAATTTATTTACTGTCTCCCCCTTAATTTAGGTTTTTATTTGCTATTATTACCACTCCTAAGCCATCTGGGCAGAAATATCTCAATATTAGAGCAGAGAAGTTTTAAAGCAAAAGGTAACATTAGACATGTCACATATTTAGACTATGAAAGCAAACTTTGATAAAATAAGAATGCGAAGGGAAATTATTGTGACCACTTCAGCTCCTCTGCTCCACGTATATTCACTCATAAAATTTTATAAGAAAACCAAATTAGGAAAATATAGTTTTACATTATTGAAATTATCTGTTTTTAGGGTTTACTTAAGAAAATGATTAGTTATTAATAGCTGGTAGCTGTAAGACCAAAGTGAAGGATTCCTAGCACGACAGAGCCCCACAAGAAAGATATTTTTCACCCCACTGCTATTAAAAAAAAAAATCTGTAAATTGTTTCTAAAAGAGAAAAACAGAAGGCAGGACGAGCCAGCTTTCTCAGTAAGAGACACTAGATGCATGGCCAAAACAGAACCAGACACATGTTGTTAGGGAACAATTTGTTCCTAATGTTCATTTATTTTCCTGGTGTGATAAAGTCTTCAGTGGCTACAAGTAGTTGACAGTATTTGCAGAAAAGCTTTGGGTACGACCAAATGACAGTATTTTCAGAAGAAATTATTCAGCACTGGTGTGGAGAAAAGGAATCCCTTCCATTTATTGAATTACCAACACCTTTGAGTACTCTGCTTAAAAATGATGATTATCTTGAAGAAAATTCTGTTAAACTCTAGACACTTTAAATATCTTAAAGACATTTTAAATAGCTTTAATATATTTAATATTTCCTAGTTCTGAAAGAGTCTATTCTTCCTTTGATACATGTGCTTGGCGCTCATCAGTACTAATGGGAATTAACAACAAAATGGACCCTTAATCATTTATCTTACATTATAGAAAGGCATGATTTGTGGACTTGATTAGGGCTCTAGCTGAACAAGATATTATGAAGATTTGATTCTCTTCTAACATGTCCATTGCAATAATTCAACTGGAAATGTACTATAAAATTTTCTTCTCCTAGATATTTCGTATTGTGATCATTATTTAAACATACGACAAAAATCTCATAAAAACATCAAAGGTATTTCAACACTAGTTATTTACATATGTAAACACATCCATTCACAGTTAATTCAACATTCTACCATTACTTGTATACATCTATTTATAATCTTACTTGTTTTTGAAAATGAAGTGTTTATCTGTCCAGAAAACATTGTGTGAAAATTATTTTCACATGTTTTTACAAGGTTTGACATTTTCAAGAGATACATACTTTTAGAAAACCTTACCTTTGTGCAATATACATTTATAAATTTAAGCTAAGAAAAATACTAATCTATACAAATATACCATAGGCAACACTGAATGTGTATTCCTTGGAGCAAACTGAGATCTGGGAATTTTTTGTGAATTTCAGTTATCCTGATACCAATTTTCTGAGCGTACCCAGTTGCTCTGTGGCTTCTTCCTGTCTTCATCTCCACTGCTTTTCCCCAGCCAAATCATGGACAGTTTACTTCCCCAAGACATGTCTGCTCCTATCAAATTACTTTATCTTACAATCCCAAGCTAGAAATCTTCACTATTGCCAGAAATGTTTCCAACTTCCAACATTTCTTATTGTAGGTATGTTACCACCATCACATTGTAATAGAAATGAATTAGCTAATGAATACAGATATTAGGTAATCATGAATTTGGTGGTTCAAGTTTTTGATTAATTTGTTTCTATGCTTATGGAGGGAGTACTATCTAGCATAATTTTACTTAATTTGTATAATTTTAACTTCCTTCAACTGTTCATACAAAAGACTTTTGCCTTTGAAAAAAAGAAGCAATAGTCCAATCTATGATTAGATTTGGAAAGTTCAGTTCAGTTCAGTTGCTCAGTCATGTCTGACTCTTTGCGACCCCATGAATCGCAGCACGCCAGGCCTCCCTGTCCATCATCAACTCCCGGAGTTCACTCAGACTCACATCCATCGAGTCGGTGATGCCATCCAGCCATCTCATCCTCTGTTGTCCCCTTCTCCTCCTGCCCCCAATCCCTCCCAGCATCAGAGTCTTTTCCAATGAGTCAAGTCTTCACATGAGGTGGCCAGAGTACTGGAGTTTCAGCTTTAGCATCATTCCTTCCAAAGAAATCCCAGGGCTGATCTCCTTCAGAATGGACTGGTTGGATCTCCTTGCAGTCCAAGGAACTCTCAAGAGTCTTCTCCAACACCACAGTTCAAAAGCATCAAGTCTTCAGCACTCAGCTGTCTTCACAGTCCAACTCTCACATCCTTACATGACCACAGGAAAAACCATAGCCTTAACTAGACAGAACTTTGTTGCCAAAGTAATGTCTCTGTTTTTCAATATGCTATCTAGGTTGGTCATAATTTTCTTCCAACCAAAATAATTATCTACCTGCCCAGCACTGGAGTGACTGTAAGGAGATACCCCATGTCTAAGGGCAGAGAAGCCCCAGCAAGACAGTAGGCACTGGAGCAGCAGCTGCATGGTGCTGCAGCGAATTTAAGGAGATATCCCAGATCCAAAGGCAAAGGAGAAGCCCCAGCAAGATGGTAGGTAGCAAGAAATCATATTTAGAATCAAACCCATTCCCACCAGAGATGCTCAGAGGGCTCAAACATACCTTGTGCACACCAGGACCCAAAGACCCCATAGAGACTGAGTCAGAACGGTATTTGGGTGTTTCCTGAGGAGATATGGCTCAGCAGTGGACTGCTTCCAGGGCAGGGGTTCTGGGTGCAGCAGACCTGGGTATGGCATAAGTCCTCTTGGAGGATGTCACCATTAACCCACCATAGAGCCACCAGAACTTACACAGGACTGGGGAAACAGACTCTGGGAGGGCACAAACAGAACCTTGTGTGCACCAGGACTCGGGAGAAAGGAGCAGTGACCCACAAGACACTGACCCAGACTTTCCCATGAGTGTCCAGGAATCTCTGGCAGAGGCGTGAAATGGTGGAGGCCTGCTGCAGGGTTGGGGGCACTGAGTGTAGCATTGTTTGCATGGGACCTTTTGAAAGAGGTCACTGTTATCTTCATTACCTCCACCATAGTTTGCCTTCAGGTCAAATAACCAGGAGGGGACACAGCCCTGCCCTTCAAGAGAAAAATGGATTAAAGATTTACTGAGCATGGCCCCGCCCATCATAACAAGACCCAGTTTCCCCCTCCTCAGTCTCTCCCATCAAGAAGCTTCCGTAAGCCTCTTATCCTTCTCCATCAGAGGGCAGACAGACTGAAAACCACAATCACAGAAAACTAACCAATCTGACCACATGGATCACAGCCTTGTCTAACTCAAAGAAACTGTGAGCCATGCCCTGTAGGGCAACCCAAGACAGATGGGGCATGGTGACGAGTTCTGGCAAAACCTGGTCCACTGGAAAAGGGAATGGCAAACCACTTCAGTATTCTTGCCTTGAGACCCCCATGAACGGTATGAAAAAGCAAAAAGATAAGACACTGAAAGATCAACTCACCAGGTCGATACGTGCTCCATATGCTACTGGAGAAGCGAACTACAGAAAGAATGAAGAGACAGAGCCAAAGCGAAAACAACACCCAGTTGTGGTTGTGAATGGTGATGGAAGTACAGTCTGATGCTGTAAAGAGCAATATTGCATCGGAACCCGGAATGTTAGGTCCAGAATCAAGGCAAATTGAAAGTGGTCAAACAGGAGATGGCAAGAGAGAACATCGACATTTTAGAAATCAACAAGCTAAAATGGACTGGAATGGGTGAATGTATCTCAGATGACCATATCTCTACTACTGCAGGCAAGAATCCCTAAAAGAAATGGAGTAGCCTTCCTAGTCAACAAGAGTCCAAAATGCAGAACTTGGATACAATCTTAAAACCGATAGAATAATCTCTGTTCATTTCCAAGGCAAACTATTCAATATCACAGTAACTCAAGTCTATACCCCTACCAGTAATGCTGAAGAAGCTGAAGTTTAATGGTTCTCTGAAGACCTACAAGACCTTCTAGAACAAACATCCAAAAAAGATGTCCTTTTCATTATAGGGAACTGGAACACAAAAGTAGGAAGTCAAGAAATACCTGGAGTAATGGGAAAAAGTAGGAAGTCAAGAAATACCTGGAGTAATGGGAAAATTTGGCCTTGGAGTACAAAAATGAAGCAGGGCAAAGATGAACAGAGTTTTGCCAGGAGAATGCACTGGTCATAGCAAACAACCTTTTCCAACAACACAAGAGAAGACTCTACATGGACATCACCAGATGGTCAGTACTGAAATCAAATTGATTATACTCTTTGCAGCCAAAGATGGAGAAGCTCTACACTTCTGATGTGGAAGTCAGCAAAAACAAGACCAGAAGCTGACAGTGGCTCAGATCATGAACTCCTTATTGCCAAATTCAGACTGAAATTGAAAAAAGTAGGGAAAACCATTAGTCCATTTAGGTATGACCTAAATCAAATCCCTTACAATTATACTTTGGAAGTGGCAAATAGATTCAAGTAATTAGATCTGATAGACAGAGTGCATGGAGAACTATGGACAGAGTTTCGTGATATTGTACAAGAGGCAGGGATCAAGACCAGCCCCAAGAAAAAGAAATGCAAAAAAGCAAAATGCTTGTCTGAGGAGATCTTACCAATAGCTGTGAAAAGAAGAGATGTGAAAGGCAAAAGGGAAAGGGAAAAATACACGAATTTGAATGCAGAGTTCCAAAGAATAGAAAGGAGAGATAAGAAAGCCTTCCTCATTGAAGGCAAAGAAATAGAGGGAAACAATAGGATGGAAAAGACTAGAGATCTCTTGAAGAAAATTAGAGATACCAAGGGAAATTTTTATGCAAAGATGGTCACAATAAAGGACAGAAGTGGCATGGACCTAACAGAAGCAGAAGATATTAAGAAGAGGTGGTAAGAATACACAGAACTATACAAAAAAGATTTTCACAACCCAGATAATCATAATGGTGTGATCACTCACCTAGAGCCAGACATCCTGGAATGTGAAGTCAAGTGGGCCTTAGGAAGCATCACTACAAACAAAGTTAGTGGAGGTGATGGAATTGCAGTTGAGCTAATTCACATCCTAAAAGATGATGCTCTGAAAGTGCTGCACTCAATGTGCCAGCAAATTTGGAAAACTCAGCAGTGGCCACAGGACTGGAAAAAGTCAGCTTTCATTCCAATCCCAAAGAAATGCAATGCCAAGAATGCTCAAAATACCACACAAATGCACTCATCTCACACACTAGCAAAGTAATGTTCAAAATTCTCCAAGCCAGGCTTCAACAGTACATGAATCATGAACTTAAAAGACCGTGAAATTAAAAAACACTTGCTCCTTGGAAGAAAATTTATGACCAACCTAGACAGCTTATTAAAAAGCAGAGACGTTATCTTGCTGACAGTGGTCTGTCTAGTCAAAGCTATGGTTTTTCCAGTAGTCATGTATGGATGTGAGAGTTGGACTATAAAGAAAGCTGAGCATTGAAAAATTGATGCTTTTGAACTGTGGTGTTGGAGAAGACTCTTGAGAATCTCTTGGCTTGCAAGGAGATCCAACCAGTCCATCCTTCATTGGAAGGAGTGGTGCTGGAGCTGAAACTTCAGTACTTTGGCCTCCTGATGTGAAGAATTGACTCATTTGAAAAGACCTTGATGCTGGGAAAGATTGAAGGTGGGAGGAGAATGGAATGAGAGAGGATGAGATGGTTGGATGGCATCACCGACTCAATGGACAGGAGTTTGAGTAAACTCCTGGAGTTGGTGATGGACAGGGATGACTGGTGTGCTGCTGTTCATGGAGTCGGACACGACTGAGCAACTTCAGTTCAGTTCAGTTCAGTCGCTCAGTCGTGTCTGACTCTTTGGGACCCCATGAATCACAGCATGCCAGGCCTCCCTGTCCATCACCAACTCCCGGAGTTCACCCAAACTCATGTCCATCAAGTCAGTGATGCCATCCAGCCATCTCATCCTCAGTCGTCCCTTTTTCCTCCTACTCCCAATTCCTCCCAACATCAGAGTCTTTCCCAATGAGTCAACTCTTCGCATGAGGTGGCCAGAGTACTGGAGTTTCAGCTTTATCATCATTCCTTCCAGAGAACACCCAAGACTGATCTCCTTTAGGATGGACTGGTTGGATCTCCTTGAAGTCCATAGCCAGTTAGAAAACTTGAAAAATCTCATCCACAATAGAAACAGAATTCACTATACAATAAATGTTCGTCCAATGAATGTATGTATCAAAGTAATCTGTGAAATGGGTTAGGAATTTCAAAGAAAATTGAAAGAACATAGAGATTAACCTTTTACCTAAGTGAGAAAATGGTGTAAAGTGTCTCTCCCAAATTTCTTTGTATATCTGAGATGATTCCAAGATTAACTTTGCAATTTCGTTAAGTGATTCTAGTAATCAAACAAAAACCAATAGGTTAAAAGAGTGTAGGCACAGTTTAATTTTAATGGCATAATAATATTAAAATATTCTAAAATATATTAAGTATTAAATGAATTTTAATATATAGTGAATCAAAACATAGCCTTTTATAAATGATAAAATAATAATAAAAATGCATCTACCAATAGATGCACAATTTGGCTGATGAATTGAACGGCATGCACAGAAACAGATCCTAGTACATATTATATTGTATTTTCAAATAATATCGGGTATTATTAGTTGATGAATCATTGATGCTAAGAGAGTTATCTCTTTGTTAAGAAGTCATAGTATTTAAATAAATGAACCAGCTTTCCTGGTGGATCAAAAAGTAAAGAATCTGCCTGCAATGTGGGAGACCTGATATCGACCCCTGGATTGGGAAGATCTCCTGAAGGGAATGGCAACCCATTCCAGGATTCTTGCCTGTAGAATTAAGATAATATTGTGTATCATAAGTTGATGAAGCATTTAATATTAATGCTAATATTAATGCTATGATTATAAAAAAGTCAAAACTGTTAGTCATTTAGTCACATCAGACTCTTTCCAACCCCATGGGCTATTGCCCACCAGGCCCCTCTGTCTATGGGATTCTCCAAGCAAGAATACTGGAGTGGGGTGCCATTCCCTTCTCCAAAAACAGGAAAAAAAAGTCATAACAATAGCTAAATAAATTAAAAACTAAATAGAATTAGCTATTTTAAATATAAAAATTAAGAATTTTTGGTTTCTTTTTTAAAGAAAGTTTTTATTTTGTGTTTTTATGTAAGGGTTTTTTTGTAAAGAAAAAAAATGATAATAATAGAACACCTTAAAGAGGAAAAATAGATTTAATCTGGTCAAAATCAATAATTATTTTATGCTAAACTTATCACATCCAGAAGTAAAAACCGGGAGACAAACTGAGTTGGTTATTTTTAATATTATGGTGAATGACACACATTTAAATATAATAAAATATCATAAAAATATGAGAATATCCAGTTGATGTTTGTGTCTGTTGTAAATGTTAATTCTTTAAACAATTTTTATACAGTATGAAGGCCCATAAATTGCCGTTGGTTCCTCCTCCACCCCCACTTTTCCCCCCTTGATTATTCATCAAAGAGCTTGGGAGTTTTGTTGTGTGGAGTCCTCTGTGGCCCACATGATGGATTTTGCCGATTACACATTCATGATCTAATGCGACATGTGCTGTCATCCATCATACTCCATGTAAATGGTTGGATTTGGAGGGCTGATCACATCATATAGGTGGCTGGAGACATTCATATTTCTTCCCATTCTCACCCACCAAATAAGTCAATCAAGTCTTTTGTTATCAAATCTCAAATATCTAATATCTTTCAAATTTGCTTACTTTCTTGCTTCTCACTAAACCGTACAAGCCGTCATCTCTCATCTGGATTAATACTTCATAGCACAGTCTCCTAACTGGTCTCTTTTTTCCAGCCTTATCCCCATTCAATCTCTTCTTTCTGTCCTCAGACTTACAGATGATCTTTCTAAAATGCTATAGTAATTATGCCAAGCATGGCCCTGTACCTCTCTCAAACACTAAAACTCTCCACGTCCTTCAGGGTATCGTCTGAATTCCTTTCTGGGATTTACCAAGTATTTTGTGATTGGATGGCCTCTTATTTTTCTAGTCTCTTTCCTATTCCCTATACTTCTAAATAGGTTTCCATACTTTTTCTTCATGTAAATGTACTTCATAAACAAAGTATACTCTTATTTTCATGTTTAAATTTTGCATAAATGGCAGCATACTGTCCCTGTTCCTTTGCAATTCACTTTTTTTTTTTTTTAAGATTTACTTCTTGATTCAGGTAAATCTAGTACGTTACTGTGAAGCAATCCATTACGTGGGGTGTCCCAGGTGACCTAGCAGGCTATAGTCCATGACATCCCAAAGAGTCAGACACGACTAAGTTAATGAGCGCACACACACACACAGACACACAATTTGCTTAAAGAAAATTTTATTTCAATAAACCTAATTTATTTGTGTTTCTATTACAATACCTTTGTATCTCTGAAGTGAAGTGAAGTAGCTCAGCCATGTCCAACTCTTTGCGACCCCGTGGATTGTAGCTGCCAGGCTCCTCTGTCCATGGGATTCTCCAGGCAAGGATACTGGAGTGGGGTGCCATTTCCTTCTCAGGGGATCTTCCCAACCCAGGGATCGAATTGCTTCAGCCATGACTGCTGTCTCCAGTGAACTGGGTCCTTCTTCCTCCCCAGAGATACCCCACACAGGCTGGTCTCACCTGCACCCTCCACCTGCCTGTCTCTCTATATTTATTTTTTAAATTGGAGGATAATTGCCTTACACTGTTGTGGTGCTCGCTGCCATACATCAATGTTAGTCAGTCATAATGATATATATATATATCCCTACCCTCTTGAGCCTCCCTCCCCCTGCATTCCAATCCCTGGGTCGGGAAGATTCCCTGGAGAAGGAAATGGCACCCCACTCCAGTATTCTTGCCTGGAAAATCCCATGGACGGAGGAGCCTGGCAGGCTACAGTCCACAGGGTCGCAAAGAGTTGGACACGACTGAGCGACTTCAACTCACTTCACTTCAGAGATACAAAGGTATTATAACAGAAACACAAACAAATTAGGTTTATTGAGATAAAACTTTGTTTAAGCAAATTGTGTGTCTGTGTGTGTGTGCGCGCTCATTAACTTAGTCGTGTCTGACTCTTTGGGATGTCATGGACTATAGCCTGCTAGGTCACCTGGAACACCCCAAGTAATGGATTGCTTCACAGTAATGTACTAGATTTACCTGAATCAAGAAGTAAATCTTAAAAAAAAAAAAAAAAAGTGAATTGCAAAGGAACAGGGACAGTATGCTGCCATTTATGCAAAATTTAAACATGAAAATAAGAGTATACTTTGTTTATGAAGTACATTTACATGAAGAAAAAGTATGGAAACCTATTTGGAAGTATAGGGAATAGGAAAGAGACTAGAAACATAAGAGGCCATCCAATCACAAAATACTTGGTAAATCCCAGAAAGGAATTCAGACAATACCCTGAAGGACATGGAGAGTTTTAGTGTTTGAGAGAGGTACAGGGCCATGCTTGGCATAATTACTATAGCATTTTAGAAAGATCATCTGTAAGTCTGAGGACAGAAAGAAGAGATTGAATGGGGATAAGGCTGGAAAAAGAGAGACCAGTTAGGAGACTGTGCTATGAAGTATTAATCCAGATGAGAAGTAACTAACTGGCAAAAAACTGCTATTCAAAAGAAAGCTTGATATGCAGAAGGCTAAAGATAAAGGAAGGAGCTTAAAAATTAAATATCATAAATAAGGAATGAGGTTTAAGAAAAAGCAAAGTGCTATACTTTTCAAGTAGTGAACACTTGAATCTTTTCCATTTTAAAATTGTCAGTCTAATTTGAGTAAAAGTAGTTTCATAAACTCGTTATCTCTTCTCCTTTCTGAGCTAGTGATTCCTAAACAACATTCTGTATTCCACTATGGCTGTCATGAAGAAATCGCCAATAATGCCATGATATATAAACAAAATTAATTTAAATCTATATTATAATAAATGTTTGCCAAATGGCACATTTAGAAAGAGGTGGACTATATTTCTGCAAACCCAAACAAGCAGTAAAACGTGGAACAACTTCAAATATTGGGAAATCCTTATTTCTAAAATGTATGCATATTCTTGTCATTATTTATTAACAATAATGGAGATAGGTCAGTGAATAATCACAGTCACAGAGTGTGAGGATAAAGTATATTGGGAAATGTCCTCATTAACTAATTCTTCCAATCCTTTGGCACAGGCATTTTCTATGACCTCAACTAACCTTAACTTACTTACATATTTACTTATCAACTTACATGTTTACTCCTTTAACATAGAAAAATGTAAACATAAATCACACTAGGAAAAACTAAAAGGTACTTGTTTAGCATCCAAACAGAAATCCTTGATGACCTGTGAAATTATAATTCAATTGATAAGGGAATTTTTATTGAATAGAATAAAGGTCCTTAACAACAAAGAGAAATAAGAAAAAACAGCCATAATGTAATAGTTCTAGTATATTTTTCTGCTCAATTAAGATCAACTGAAATAAGATATTGGTGAAATCTGACAAATTTCAGATTGTAGTCTGGTAGATTTTTTATTTATTCTGAGCTTGTTGATAGCATCCACTCAAATCTTTTGTTTTATTCATGTCTTAGGCAATCATTATTGACAATTAGCACCTACTAATTCCAGATCTGTTGACTTAAGAACTCTTTTCATTTACTTAGATTTACTTACCTTTATTTACAGAGAAGACCTTTGAAAATCAAACACTTAACCACATGACCACATGATTGAGGAAGAACCGAAAATTCTTAAGAGTCAAGTACCCTGCAGATAGCTATTGAATAAAAGAATAGATAAACAGAGAGAGAGAGATAAATAGCTTGGATAAATGACAGATAATAGACAGATGGATAGATACAGATGAGTGAAAAAGATACATGCATGCATACATACATAGAAATCATCTCCTTCAAAATCAAGTGTTTCCAGTCTTCCTTAATTATTATGTAAAGTAATTGCTCCAAATACCAAAGAATCCTTTATTCAATTATCAGTACAAAAATATAACATAAATCCAAATTGTAAATTATTTTTGATAATCCAATATGTTAAATTATCAATGCCTTGTGCTCCTGCTGCTTCTAGCATTGTAAATAATTAACAATAGATTTACCTATTTTATGCTCTAGAATTCTGTTACTTATTCTATACCTTCTTTTTTGAGTTCATTTGGCACAAATACCATATAAGCAATGTGCGTAATTTCATCATTTAAAAAAAGCTCTCTAATGTATATCAGTGTTTCTTGAGGTAGTTTTCACTGAAAATGATATGTGTCGATTTTCAGACCAATTTTAGTTTATACTCCAAAGATAGCTTAATAGTCCAGATTAAACCAATGTAAGAATCATGATTATGTAATTTGATATTAAGCACAAAAGTTCTGAAAAGAAATTTAGAGATGGAGAATAATCTTAGGGAGAAGGGGATGATTAAGAGGAGTCTGATGTATTCCTTGAAATTAAAAGCAAAAACTTAGATATATTGAAATTTTGCCAAGGCAAAAGTTAAATAAAACCTGGAATAAATTTCTGCAGGAAAAAAAAAATATGTTTCCTTAGACTTAATTTCATCTGTCATCTTTTAATTTTTTATTTGAACTGTATACATTTTATGAAAAATGGGGATTATATCTAGCATCTAATTATCTGTCCAATAAATAGATATAGCACTAAGTCTACAATTCATTTTAATTCAATAGAGCACCTTGATTCTTATTTTTTTTTAAGAGACATGCCTACCAGGATTATCCTTGTCAAATTCCTGTTTTCAAACTTCCCTTTTCATTTCTGGTTACACAAAATAGGGGGCCCTCTATCTAATCGTACTCTTGACCTTCATTTTTATGCCTTCAAGAACAGCCTTCGAACCAAGCATTTCTTCCAACCCTTCTGTCTTCAGAGGGCTTCCCTTATGGCTCAGCTGGTAACAAAATCCTCCTGCAATGCGAGAGACCTGGGTTTGACCCCTGGGTTAGGAAGATCTCCTGGAGAGGAGAAAGGCTACCCACTCCAGTATTCAGCCTAGAGAATTCCATGGACTGTATAGCCCACGGTGTCACAAACAGTAGGACACGACTGAGTGGCTTTCCCTCCACTCTGTCTTCAAATGTTTTCATTCCATAGTAACATTCTGCAAGCTCTTCAAGCTTCTTTCCTGTTTAAAACACAGGATAGAAAGAAAATCATTTTGAAAGAAATTATTCTTCCTTTAATCTGATACACTTATAAACTACTATTCAATAGCTTTTACCTTTCCTCAAAGATCTAATAACATTGGTTTATGCTGGCTGACTACTCTTTCTCCCTGTAATTTAGTTTCTTTCTCTACTTCTCCAAATGAAATTATTCTGATAAGAATTACTAATAGTACTCATAGAATAAAAACCCTGTAGATTTCTATCTAAAAATGTACCAGCCCCTTTGACCTATCTTCCCTTTGAACTTCAGGATATATATCAAATTTATCCATTAAACATATAACAATCTAAAACTCATTCTAAAAATGAACTTAATAAGTTTCTCTCAAAATCAATTTTTTGCCCTTTATATTTCTCCCAGTTTTTGACATCTTTTGAGTCTAGTTTCCTTCAGGGCAACGTTTATCCCCTGGGTTAAGAACTGGTTAGCACAGGAGTAGGGAAGGGAGTTTATCAAGAAGAAGGAGGGATATATCAATGTTTCATTCCAGCTATACATTGGCATTACTAAGGAAGTTTTTGGAAAATACTGATTCCCAAGACACCAAGATGATGTTTCTGCATCATCCACTGTATGCTGGACACCAGGCTAGTCATCTGGAATAAAGTGTTGAGCAGGCCAGGTATGCTCTCCACTCTTACATCTCACATAGTCTTTAGTCTCCTGATGAAAACAAACCAGCAATGACTTTTTAGAATAATAGTAAACACTGTAATGGGGCTTCTGAGGTGGTGCTAGTAGTAAAGAACCCGCCTGTAAATGCAGGAGACATAAGACATGGTTTCGATCCCTGAGTTGGGAAAATCATCTCAAGGAGGGCATGGCAACCACTCCAGTATTCTTGTCTCAGTTCAGTTCAGTTCAGTCGCTCACTCCTGTCTGACTCTTTGTGACCCCATGAATCACAGCAGGCCAGGCCTCCCTGTCCATCACCAACTCCCAGAGTTTACTCAGACTCATGTCCATCGAGTTCATGATGCCATCCAGCCATAGCATCCTCTGTCATCCCCTTCTCCTCCTACCCCCAATCCCTCCCAGTATCAGAGTTTTTTCCAATGAGTCAACTCTTCGCATGAGGTGGCGAAGTACTGGAGTTTCAGCGTTAGCAACATTCCTTCCAAAGAAATCCCAGGGCTGATCTCCTTCAGAATGGACTGGTTGGATCTCCTTGCAGTCCAAGGGACTCTCAAGAGTCTTCTCCAACATCGCAGTTCAAAAGTATCAATTCTTCGGGGCTCAGCCTTCATCACAGTCCAACTCTCACAACCATATATGACTACTGGAAAAACCTTAGCCTTGACTAGACGAACCTTAGTCGGCAAAGTAATGTCTCTGCTTTTGAATATGCTATCTAGGTTGGTCATAACTTTTCTTCCAAGGAGTAAGTGTCTTTTAATTTCATGGCTGCAATCACCATCTGCAGTCATTTTGGAGCCCCCAAAATAAAGTCTGACACTGTTTCTACTGTTTCCCCATCTATTTCCCATGAAGTGTTGGGACCAGATGCCATGATCTTTGTTTTTTCAATGTTGAGCTTTAAGCCAACTTTTTCACTCTCCTCTTTCACTTTCATCAAGAGGATTTTTAGCTCCTCTTCACTTTCTGCCATAAAGGTGACATTATCTGCATATCTGAGGTTATTGACATTTCTCCCGGCAATCTTGATTCCAGCTCTTGTTTCTTCCAGTCCAGCGTTTCTCATGATGTACTCTGCATAGAAATTAAATAAGCAGGATGACAATATATAGCCTTGACGTACTCCTTTTCCTATTTGGAACCAGTCTGTTGTTCCATGTCCAGTTCTAACTGTTGCTTTCTGACCTGCATACAGATTTCTCAAGAGGCAGGTCAGGTGGTCTGGTATTCCCATCACTCTCAGAATTTTCCCCAGTTTATTGAGATCCACACAGTCAAAGGCTTTGGCATAGTCAATAAAGCAGAAATAGATGTTTTTTTGGAACTCTCTTGCTTTTTCGATGATCCAGTGGATGTTGGCAATTTGATCTGTGGTTCCTCTGCCTTTTCTAATACCAGCTTGAACATCTGGAAGTTCATGGTTCACATATTGCTGAAGCCTGGCTTGGAGAATTTTGAGTATTACTTTACTTGCGTGTGAGATGAGTGCAATTGTGCAGTAGTTTGAGCATTCTTTGGCATTGCCTTTCTTTGGGATTGGAATGAAAACTGACCTTTTCCAGTCCTGTGGCCACTGCTGAGTTTTCCAAATTTGCTGGCATATTGGGTGCAGCACTTTCACAGCATCATCTTTCAGGATTTGAAATAGCTCAATTGGAATTCCATCATCTCCACTAGCTTTGATCATAGTGATGCTTTCCAAGGCCCACTTGACTTCGCATTCCAGGATGTCTGGCTCTAGGTGAGTGATCACACCATTGTGATTATCTGGGTCTTGAAGATCTTTTTTGTAAAGATCTTCTGTGTTCTTACCACCTCTTCTTAATATCTTCTGCTTCTGTTAGGTCCATACCATTTCTGTCCTTTATTGAGCCCATCTTTGCATGAAATGTTCCCTTGGTATCTCTAATTTTCTTGAAGAGATCTCTAGTCTTTCCCATTCTGTTGTTTTCCTCTATTTCTTTGCACTGATTGCTGAGGAAGGCTTTCTTATCTCTTCTTGCTATTCTTTGGAACTCTGCATTCAGATGCTTATATCTTTCCTTTTCTCCTTTGCTTTTCGCCTCTCTTCTTTTCACAATTATTTGTAAGGTTTCCACAGACAGCCATTTTGCTTTTTTGCATTTCTTTTCCATGGAGATGGTCTGATGCCTGTCTCCTGTACCATGTCACAAACCTCATTCCATAGTTCATTAGGCACTCTATCTATTAGATCTAGACCCTTAAATCTATTTCTCACTTCCACTGTATAATCATAAGGGATTTGATTTAGATCATACCTGAATGGTCTAGCGGTTTTCTCTACTTTCTTCAATTTCTGTCTGAATTTGGCAATAAGGAGTTCATGATCTGAGCCACAGTCAGCTCCCGGTCTTGTTTTTGTTGACTGTATAGAGCTTCTCCAACTTTGGCTGCAAAGAATATCATCAGTCTGATTTTGGTGTTGACCATTTGGTGATGTCCATGTGTAGAGTCTTCTCTTGTGTTGTTGGAAGAGGGTGTTTGCTATGACCAGTGCATTTTCTTGGCAAAACTCTGTTAGTATTTGCCCTGCTTCATTCCATATTCAGTGGCCAAATTTGCCTGTTACTCTAAGTGCTTCTTGACTTCCTACTTTTGCATTCCAGTCCCCTATAATGAAAAGGGCATCTTTTTTGGGTGTTAGTTCTAAAAAGTCTTGTAGGTCTTCATAGATCTGTTCAACGTCAGCTTCTTCAGCATTACTGGGGCATAGACTTGGATTACTGTGATTTTGAATGGTTTGCCTTGGAAAAGAACAGAGATCGTTCTGTCGTTTTTGAGATTGTATCCAAGTACTGCATTTCGGACTCTTTTGTTGACCATGATGGCTACTCCATTTCTTCTGAGGGATTCCTGCCTGCAGTAGTAGATATAATGGTCATCTGAGTTAAATTCACCCATTCCAGTCCATTTTAGTTCACTGATTCCTAAAATGTCAACTTTCACTCTTGCCATCTCCTGTTTGACCACTTCCAATTTGCCTTGATTCATGGACCTGACATTCCAAGTTTCTATGCAATATTGCTGTTTACAGCATTGGACCTTGCTTCTATACCAGTCACATCCACAACTGGGTATTGTTTTTGCTTTGGCTCCATCCCTTCATTCTTTCTGGAGTTATTTCTCCACTGATCTCCAGTAGCATATTGGGCACCTACTGACCTGGGGATTTCCTCTTTCAGTATCCTATCATTTTCCTTTTCATACTGTTCATGGGGTTCTCAAGGCAAGAATACTGAAGTGGTTTGCCATCTGAGTCTCTAGGGGAAGACATTAAACATTCCTAACTGGGGGCAAAAATGTCAGTTATAGGTTCATTAGATCACGACCATCATAAACATAGTGGTAAGAAGAAATTCAACTTTGAGGGGATTATAACAGGGAAAAACATTATCTTTTGCATTAAAAAAAAACTATTTTCAAAATTTTTGTTTTCATGTTGCTGCTGCTACTGCTAAGTTGCTTCAGTCGTGTCCAACTCTGTGCGACCCCATAGACGGCAGCTCACTAGGCTCCTCCGTTCCTGGGATTCTCCAGACAAGAATACTGGAGTGGATTGCCATTTACTTCTCCAATGCATGAAAGTGAAAAGAGAAAGTAAAGTCACTCAGTCGTATCTGACTCTTAGCGATCCCATGGACTGCAGCCCATCAGGCTCCTCCGTCCATGGGATTTTCCAGGCAAGAGTACTGGAGTGGGTTGCCATTGTTAGGTCAGATACATTCACAAATCAATAAATTTTCCTAAAAGTCTAGAGTCAGTGTTTCTTGTTTGTTTCTTAATTATGTTGTTTTGAAAGGGACATGTAGGAAGTCCTACATGGATTGCTTACCACCATTTCTTCAAGCCAATAACCTTGTGGTGATGAACTTATTCCTCTTCTTCATCCTGGAGGCCACTAGCTCTTGATGTACCCGTCCAAACACAAAGTCCTCTATATTTGTTCTAAATATTTCTAGAATCTACCTTATTCTTTTCATACTTTTACCACTTGCCTGATTATGGTAGACAGAATAACAGTTCCCCGAAGAGGCCTATATCCTAATCCTGACAACATGCAAGTATGTTACTTTACATGGCAGAAAGGACTTTGCAAATGTGAATAAGGTTAAAGGTCTTGAGACAGAGTCATTTTCTTGGATTATCCAGGTTGATGAAATTTAATAATATGAATCTTTAAATGTAGAGAACTTCTTCCAAGTATGGTCAGAGAAAGAGAAATGATGATGAAAGTCTATTCCCATAGAGAGTATGTGTACAACTGGCTTTGAGGATCAAGAAGAGGACACAAACCAAGGTATGTGTATGACCTCTGAAAACTTAAAAATTGAGTTCTGGAGGCTCCAAAAAGGAAGATAGCCTTCTAACACCTTGATTTTTTTTTAATATAACTGACCTTAATTTTTAGAGCAGTTTTGGGTTTACAGTAAATTGAGCAGATAATACACAGGGTTCCATTAGGCTCCATTCTCTACCCTCCTAAAAATTTTCCTGTGACTGACATCTCTTGCATTAGTGCAATACAGTTATTCACATCACATTCACATTGTGCTTGTGCTCAATTCTGTCCAACTCTTTTCAACCCCATGGACTATAGCCAACCAGGCTTCTCTGTCCATTGAATTTTCCAGGCAAGAATACTGGAATGGGTTGCCATTTCCGATTCCAGGGGATCTTCCTGATTCAAGGATCCAGTCTCCTGCATGGTCAGGCGGATCCTTTACCACTACACTCCCCAAAATTGAAGAAATACTGTTGATACACTATAACTGATTAGCCTGTCATTTACAGTAGGGTTCACTATTTGTTCTGTATAGTTCTATGGGTTTCAAGCAATGTATAATGTCATATAATCACTATTAAAGTATCATATGTAAACCACGAACTGTGAAATTCCTGATGTTCAAGCTGAATTTAGAAAAGTCAGAGGAACTAGAGAAAAAAATTGCCAACATCCATTGGATCATTGAAAAAGCAAAAGAGTTCCAGAAAAACATCTATTTCTGCTTTATTGACTATGCCAAAGCCTTTAACTGTGTGAATCACTAACCTGTGGAAAATTCTTCAAGAGATTGGAATATCAACCACCTGACCTGCCTCTGGAGAAATCTGTATGCAGCTCAGAAAGCAACATTTAGAACTGGACATGGAACAACAGACTGATTCCAAATCGGGAAAGGAGTACGTCAAGGCTATATATTGTCACTGTGCTTATTTAATTATATGCAGAAATATAAGAAACACTGGGCTGGATGAAGCACAAGCTGGAATCAAGATGGCCGGGAGAAATATCAATAACTCAGATATGCAGATGACACCACCCTTATGGCAGAAATTGAAGAACTAAAGAGCCTCTATATGAAAGTGAAAGAGGAGAGGAAAAAGTTTTCTTAAACCTCAACATTCAGAAAACTAAGATCATGGTATCTGGTCCCATCACTTCATGGCAAATAGATGGGGAAACAGTGGAAACAGTGGCAGACTTTATTTTGGGGGGATCTGAATGGTGATGGACAGGGAGGCCTGGCGTGCTGTGATTCATGGGGTCTCAAAGAGTCGGACACGCCTGAATGACTGAACTGAACTGAACTGAAAATCACTGCATATGGTGATTGCAGCCATGAAATTAAAAGACGCTTGCTCCTTGGAAGAAAAGTTATGGCCAACCTAGTTCAGTTCAGTCGCTCAGCCGTGTCCGACTCTTTGCAGCCCTATGAAAGGCAGCACTCCAGGCCTCCCTATACATCACCAACTCCCGGAGTTCACTCAAACTTATGTCCATCGAGTTCGTGATGCCATTCAGCCTTCTCATCCTCTGTCGTCCCCTTCTCCTCCTGCCCCCAGTCCCTCCCACCATCAGAGTCTTTTCCAATGAGTCAACTCTTCACATGAGGTGGCCAAAGTATTGCAGTCTCAGCTTCAGTATCAGTCCTTCCAATGAACACTCAGGACCGATTTCCTTTAGAATGGACTGGTTGGATCTCCTTGCAGTCCAAGAGACTCTCAAGAGTCTTCTCCAACACCACAGTTCAAAAGCATCAATTCTTCAGCACTCAGCTTGCTTCACAGTCCAACTCTCACATCCATATATGACCACCGGAAAAACCATAGCCTTGACTAGATGGATCTTGTTGGCAAAGTAATGTCTCTGCTTTTGAATATGCTTTCTAGGTTGGTCATAACTTTTCTTCCAAGGAGTAAGCGTCTTTTAATTTCATGGCTGCAATCACCATCTGCAGTCATTTTGGAGCCCAAAAAATGAAGTCTGACACTGTTTCCACTGTTTCCCATCTATTTCCCATGAGGTGATGGGACCAGATGCCAGGATATTAGTTTTTTGAATGTTGAGCTTTAAGCCAACTTTTTCACTCTCCTCTCTCACTTTCATCAAGAGGCTTTTAGTTTCTCTTCACTTTCTACCATAAGGGTGGTGTCATCTGCATATCTGAGGTAATTGATATTTCTCCCAGCAATCTTGATTCCAGCTTGTGTTTCTTCCAGTCCAGCATTTTTCATGATGTACTCTGCACAGAAGTTCAATAAGCAGGGTGACAATATACAGCCTTGACGTACTGCTTTTCCTATTTGGAATCAGTCTGTTGTTCCATGTCCAGTTCTAAGTGTTGCTTCATGACCTGAATACAGATTTCTCAAGAGGCAGGTCAGGTGAACTGGTATTCCCATCTCTCTCAGAATTTTCCACAATTTATTGAGATCCACACAGTCAAAGGCTTTGGCATAGTTAATAAAGCAGAAATAGATGTTTTCTGGAACTCTCTTGCTTTTTCGATGATCCAGCAGATTTGGGCAATTTGATCTCTGGTTCCTCTGCCTTTTCTAAAACCAACCTAGACAGCATATTCAAAAGCAGAGACATTACTTTGCCAACAAATGACCATCTAGTCAAGGGTATGGTTTTTCCAGTAATCATGTATGGATGTGAGAGTTGGACTATAAAGAAAGCTGAGAGCCAAAGAATTGATGTTTTTGGACTGTGGTGTTGGAGAAGGCTCTTGAGAGTCCCTTGCCTGCAAGAAGATCCAATCAGTGCATCGTAAAGGAAGTCAGTCCTAAGTGTTCATTGGAAGGACTTGAAGTGGAAACTCCAATACTCTGGCCACCTGATGCGAAGAACTGACTCATTTGAGAAGACCCTGATGCTGGGAAAGATTTCAGGTGGGAGGAGAAGGGGACGACAGAGGATGAGATGGTTGGATGGCGTCACTGACTCAGTGGACATGAGTTTGAGTAAACTCTGGGAGTTGGTGATGGACAGGGAGACCTGGTGTGCTGAAGTTCATGGAGTCACAAAGATTAGGACATGACTGAGCAACTGAGCTGAACTGAACCGAAAGTATCATAAAGATTTGATTCACTGCTCTATTAAGTTCTCAGTGCCCCATCTATTCAACCCTCCTTTCCCCTTGAAACCCTGACAACTACTAATTCTTTTATTGTCTCAATGATCTTATCTTTTTCAGAATGTCATATAGTTAGAAATATACAGGTCAGGCTTTTCATTATAGCTTCTTTCACTAAGGAATATACACTAAAACTTCCTCATTATCTGTTCCTGGCTTGATCACTCATTTATTTTTATTGCTGAATCATATTCCCATGTATTGGAGAAGGAAATGGCAACCCACCTCAGTATTCTTGCCTGGAAAATTCCATAGACAGAAGAGCATGGTGGGCTATAGTCCATGGGGTCACAAAGAGTTGGACACAACTTAGCAACTGTGTATGCACAAACTCATTCTACTGTATTGCTGTACTAAAATTTGTGTACCCATTTACCTTTTGAAGGACATCTTGGTTGCTTGGTTCCAGTTTCTAATAATAATGAATAAAGCTTTTATAAACATCTGTATGCAATTTTTTATGTATATAATTTTTCAACTCATTTAAATAAATGCCTATGAGCACAGTGCTGGATCACAGAGTAAAAATACATTTAAGATTCTGCCTAACTGCCTCTTAAAGTGGCTGTATTCCCACCAGCAATGAAAGAAAGTTTCTATTATTCCAATCTTTTTCAGGATTTGATACTATCAGATTTTTTTTTTAATTTTAGCTATTCTAATAGGCAAGTAGTAATAACTCATTATTGTTTTAATTTGTAATTCCTTTGTGATATAAAATGTTGAGCATCTGTTTACAAGCCTACTGCCAATTGTATATCTTCTTGGTAAGGTGCCTTTTGAGGCTTTCTCTTATTTTTTAATGGGGTTGCTTGTTTTCTTATTGTTGAGTTTTACAACATTTTGCATATTTTGTGTAAGTTTTCTATCAGATATCTTTTGCAAACATTTTCTCCCAGCCTGTCGCTTGTATTCTCATTTTTTTGACATTGTCTTTCACCGAGCAGAAGTCTTGTGTTTTTGTTTTTTTTTTTTTCAGTGAAGTCCAATTTTTTTTAATTCATTGATTGGTTTTTGGTGAGGAAAACTTACCAAACCTCAAATTACCTACATTTTCTCTGATGTGATCTTTTAAAGGTTTTAGAGTTTTGTATTTTACAGTTAGGTCTAGGATGCATTTTGAACTAATTTTGGTAAAAGGTGTAGGGTCAGTGTCTAGATTTTTTGGTATTCTACATGTAGCTATCCAGTTGTTCCAGACCATTTATTAAAAAGACTATCCTTTCTCTATTGGACTGCCTTAATGCATTTGAAAAAGATCAGTTGATGTGTATGTGTATGTGTATTTTAAGGCTGGCTCTTCTGTGCTATTATTATCAACTTGTCTGTTCTTTCACCAATACCACACTGTCTTGGTTATTGTAGTTCTGTAGAGTGTCTTGAGGTTGGGTGGTGTCAGTTCTCCAACTTTGATCTTCTTGAGTAGTATTGCATTGGCTATTCAGGGTCTTTTGCTCTAACATATACTTTTTTTAATTTTTAAAATTTATTTTTATCTTTTTGGGCTGCACTGGGTCGTCATCACTGTGTCTGGGCTCTCTCTAGTCGCAGCAAGCAGGGGCTACTCGTTGCTGCAGTGCACAGGCTTCTCACTGGCGTGTCCTGTTGCAGAGCACTGGCTCGAGGTGCCTGGGCTTCAGCAGTTGTGGCATGCAGACGAGCAGTTGTGTTGCATGGGCTTTGTGGCTTTGTGTATGAAGCTTCCCAGACCAGGGATTGAACCCATGTCCCCAGCACTGGCAGGCAAAGTCTTAACCATTGAACCACCAGGGAAGTCCCCATATACATTTTAGAATCAGTTCATTGCTATCAAAAAAATAAATTTTTAGAATTTTGATTGGGATCACTTGCATGTATAGATAAAGAATCTGCCTGCAATGCAGGAGACCTGCGTTCAATCCCTGGGTAGGAAAGATACCCTGGAGAATGAAATGGCTACCCACTTCAGTATTCTAGCCTGGAGAATCCCCATGGACAGAGGACTCTGGCAGGCTACAGTCCATGGGGTTGCAAAGAGTCAGACATGACGGAACAAGTAAGAACACACATAGGTCTAGTTGGAAGAACTGACATCATCACAATGTAGAATCCTTCTATCCAGGAACATGAAATATCCCTTCATTTATTTATTCTTCTGTGACTTCTTTTATTGGAGTTTTGTAGTTTTCTTTACATAGATTGGTATATATTTTCTTTGATTTATATCTAAATATTTAATTTGGGGTGCTAATAAAATGACACTATATTTTAAATTCCAATTGTTCATTCCAGTTGACATTCATATTGACATTTGTGTATTAACATTATATCCTGCAACTTCACTGTGTCAGTTCCAGGGATTTTTTTGTTGTTATTGTTGATTCTTTAGCATATTGTACATAGACATTCATGTCATCTGCAGACAGTTTTATTTCTCTTTCCCAAACTGTATAGTTTTATCTCCTTTTCCTATCTTACTGCATTATGTAGAACTTCCAGTGTGGTGTTGAATAGAAATGGTAAGAAGAGACATCTTTGGCTTGTTCTTAATATTTAGGGGAAAGCAGCTTGTTTCCCACCATTTAGTATATTAGCTGCAGTGGTTTTATAGATGTTGTTTATCCAGTTGAAAGAATTGCTTGCTATTCTTAATTCCCTTAGGGTTTATAGCAAAGGCTGTTAGATTTTTGTCAAAGGATTTTTCAGCATTTATTTATATAATCATATGAATTTTCTTCTTTGGCCTATTGATGTGACTGATTTCATTAATTTTTAAGTGTTGCACCAGGCTTGACTTTACCTAGAATAAATACCACTTGGGTCAAGGTATGTAATACTTTTTTTTTTTTTTTTTTTTTGGCGCAGGAGGGGTGGCAGGTGGAATTGTTGTTGTTTACATTTTCTATTACATTATTGAGAATTTCAGTGTTCATGAGAGATATTAGTCTGTAGCTTTCTTTCTGTGTAATTTCTTTATATGCTTTTCATATTAGGGTAAAACTGGTCTCAAGGACAAATCAGGAAGTATTCACTCTGCTTCTTTTTTTCTGGAAAAAAAACTGTAGAGAATTGCTATAAGTTTTTTTTTCTTAAATGTTTATTATTTGCTCTAATTTTAGTACTTCTCTTAATCTACATGCTTCACTTGTGCCACTCTGCTTGCAGAAGCTCAGTTCCCTGACCAGGGTTTGAACCTGAGTCACATTAGTTGAAGTCCAGAATCCTAACCAACTTGCTTCCTTTTACAATCTTCTTCTTTCTCTAGCTTCCTAAGGTGGAAGCTTACATTACTGATTTTTGGTCTTCCTTTTTTCATAATGAATACATACAATGCTATGAATTTCCCTCTAAACACTGCTTTTGCTGCATTCCATAAATGTTTATATTTTGTTTTATTTTTCATTTAGTTCAAAACACTTTTATACTATCTTGTTATTTATTTTTTTGACTCTGTTACTTAAAAGTGTGTTTTTTAAACTCCAAGTGAAATTTCCTAGCTATCTTTCTATTACTGTTTTCTAGTTTAATCACACTGTGTTTTTAGAGCATATTTTTTATGATTTCTTACCTTTTAATTTCAGTAAGGTAAAGTCGTTCAGTCGTGTCCGACTCTTTGCGACCCCATGGGCTATAGCCTAGCAGGCTCCTCTGTCCATGGCATTTTCCAGGCAATAGTACTGGAGTGGATTGCCATTTCCTTCTCCAGGGGATCTTCCTGACCCAGGGATCGAACCCAGGTCTCCCACATTGTAGACAGACACTTACCGTCGGAGCCACCAGGGAGCTGACTGTGGCTCAGATCATGAAATCCTTATTGACAAATTCAGATTTAAATTGAAGAAAATAGGGAAAACCACTAGACCATTCAGATATTACCTAAATCAAATCCCTTATGACTATACAGTGGAAGTGAGAAATAGATTTAAGGGTCTAGATCTGATAGATAGAGTGCCTGATGAACTTTGGAATGAGGTTCATGACATTGAACAGGAGACAGGGATCAAGACCATCCCCATGGAAAAGAAATGCAAAAAAGCAAATGGCTGTCTGAGGAGGCCTTACAAATAGCTGTTAAAAGAAGAGAGGTGAAAAGCAAAGGAGAAAAGGAAAGATATAAGCATCTGAATGCAGAGTTCCAAAGAATAACAAGAAGAGATAAGAAAGCCTTCTTCAGCGATCAATGCAAAGAAACAGAGGAAAACAACAGAATGGGAAAGACTAGAGATCTCTTCAAGAAAATTAGAGATACCAAGGGAATATTTCATGCAAAGATGGGCTCAATAAAGGACAGAAATGGTATGGACCTAACAGAAGCAGAAGATATTAAGAAGAGGTGGCAACAATACACAGAAGAACTGTACAAAAAAGATCTTCACGACCCGGATAATCAAGATGGTGTGATCACTCATCCAGAACCAGACATCCTGGAATGTGAAGTCAAGTGGGCCTTAAGAAGCATCACTACAAACAAAGCTAGTGGAGGTGATGGAATTCCAGTTGAACTGTTTAAAATCCTGAAAGATGATGCTGTGAAAGTGCTGCACCCAATATGCCAGAAAATTTGGAAAACTCAGCAGTGGCCACAGGACTGGAAAAGGTCAGTTTTCATTCCAATCCCAAAGAAAGGCAATGCCAAAGAATCCTCAAACTACCGCACAATTGCACTCATCTCACATGCTAGTAAAGTAATGTCAAAATTCTCCAAGCCAGACTTCAGCAATACGTGAACCGTGAACTCCCTGATGGTCAAGCTGGTTTCAGAAAAGGCAGAGGAACCAGAGATCAAATTGCCAACATCTGCTGGATCATGGAAAAAGCAAGAGAGTTCCAGAAAAACATCTACTTCTGCTTTATTGACTATGCCAAAGCCTTTGACTGTGTGGATCACAATAAACTGTGGAAAATTCTGAAAGAGATGGGAATACCAGACCACCTGACCTGCCTCTTGAGAAATCTGTATGCAGGTCAGGACGCAACAGTTAGAGCTGGACATGGAACAACAGACTGGTTCCAAATAGGAAAAGGAGTACATCAAGGCTGTATATTGTCACCCTGCTTATTGAACTTCTATGCAGAGTACATCATGAGAAACGCTGGACAGGAAGAAACAAGCTTGAATCAAGATTGCTGGGAGAAATATCAATAACCTCAGATATGCAGATGACACCACCCTTACAGCAGAAAGTGAAGAGGAACTCAAAAGCCTCTTGATGAAAGTGAAAGAGGAGAGTGAAAAAGTTGGCTTAAAGCTCAACATTCAGAAAACAAAGATCATGGCATCTGGTCCCATCACTTCATGGTAAATAGAAAGGGAAACAGTAGAGACAGTGTCAGACTTTATTTTTTTGGGCTCCAAAATCACTGCAGATGGTGACTGCAACCATGAAATTAAAAGACACTTACTCCTTGAAAGAAAAGTTATGACCAACTTAGATAGCATATTCAAAAGCAGAGACATTACTTTGCCGACTAGTCAAGGCTATGGTTTTTCCTGCAGTCATGTATGGATGTGAGAGTTGGCCTGTGAAGAAGGCTGAGCCCCGAAGAATTGATGCTTTTGAACTGTGATGTCGGAGAAGACTCTTGACTTCTGAACTGAACTGAACTTCTTGACTTCAGCGACTGAACTGAACTGAACTGAACCTTTTAAACTTGTTAAAGCATGTTTTATAGCCCAGAATGTGATCTGTTGGTGAATGTTCCATTTGATCTTGAAATGTGTGTGTATTCTGCTGTTATAAAATAAAATATTCTATGAATGTCAATTAAACCCAGTTGATTGATGGTGCTGTTCAGCTCAATTATATCCTTACTAATTTTCTGCTGGCTGGACCTGTCTATTACTGAGAGAGGGATGTTCAATCTTACAACTATAACAGTGGATTTAACTATTTCTTGTTGCACTTTTATCAATTTTTGCCTCATGTAATATCATGCATTTTCAGTTCAGTTCAGTCGCTCAGTTGTGTCTGACTCATTGTGACCCCATGAATCACAGCACGCCAGGCCTCCCTGTCCATCACCAACTCCCAGAGTTCACTCAGATTCACGTCCATTGAGTCAGTGATGCCATCCAGCAATCTCATCCTCTGTTGTCCCCTTCTCCTCCTGCCCCCAGTCCCTCCCAGCATCAGAGTCTTTTGCAATGAGTCAACTCTTCGCATGAGGTGGCCAAAGTACTGGAGCTTCAGCTTTAGCATCATTCCTTCCAAAGAAATCCCAAGGCTGATCTCCTTCAGAATGGACTGGTTGGATCTCCTTGCAGTCCAAGGGACTCTCAAGAGTCTTCTCCAACACCACAGTTCAAAAGCATCAATTCTTCGGCGCTCAGCCTTCTTCACAGTCCAACTCTCACATCCATACATGACCATTGGAAAAACCATAGCCTTGACTAGATGGACCTTAGTCGGCAAACTAACGTCTCTGCTTTGGAATATGCTGTCTAGGTTGGTCATAACTTTTCTTCCAAGGAGTAAGCGTCTTTTAATTTCATGGCTGCAGTCACCATCTGCAGTGATTTTTGAGCCCCCCAAAATAAAGTCTGACACTGTTTCCACTGTTTCCCCATCTATTTCCCATGAAGTGATGGGACTAGATGCCATGATCTTCATTTTCTGAATGTTGAGCTTTAAGCCAACTTTTTCACTCTCCTCTTTCACTTTCATCAGGAGGCTTTTGAGTTCCTCTTCACTTTCTGCCATAAGGGTGGTGTCATCTGCATATCTGAGGTTATTGATATTTCTCCCAGCAATCTTGATTCCAGCTTGTGTTTCTTCCAGTCCAGCATTTCTCATGATGTACTCTGCATAGAAGTTCAATAAGCAGGGTGACAATATACAGCCTTGACATACTCCTTTTTCTCTTTGGAACCAGTCTGTTGTTCCTTGTCCAGTTCTAACTGTTACTTCCTGACCTGCATACAGATATCTCAAGAGGCAGGTGGTCTGGTATTCCCAACTCTCTCAGAATTTTCCACAGTTTATTGTGATCCATGCAGTCAAAGGCTTTAGCATAGTCAATAAAGCAGAAATAGATGTTTTTCTGGAACTCTCTTGCTTTTTCTATGATCCAGCAGATGTTGGCAATTTGATCTCTGGTTCCTCTGCCTTTTCTAAAACCAGCTTGAACATCAGGAAGTTCATGGTTCACATTTTAGGTACCTACAGATTAAGAGTTGTCATATATTCTTGGAGGACTGATCTATTTTTCATTGTGCAATACCCATCTTATCTTATCCTGATAACTTTTCTTGTTCTGAACTCTGCTTTTTCCTAAAATTAACTTTGATACTCTAGCTTTCTTTTGATTTGTGATGACATGGCATACTTTTTCTAATTTAAATTGAGAATGTATGTGATTTCTTTCTTTTTCTCACTTGTGATGTCAATTCTTTATATTTTTCATTAGTTTTCCTCGAGTTTGCAGTATACATTGACAACTAACCTAAGTCCATTTCCTAATAAAATTTTACTATTTCATGGAGAGTTTAAGTTTCCTTATAGCAGAGAATTTCCAATTCCTCGGTCCAGTCTTTTATAATATTCCTACCATTCATTTCACTTTTCAATATGTGATAAATTACCCAATGCAGTTTTGCTATAATTATTTTGAACAGTTATCTACAACATCAATTAAGAATAAGAAAGTTAAAATCCTTATTTTACCTTTTATTTCTCCTTTAATGGTTTTCATTTCTTTACATAAACCTTGGATTCTGATTCATATTTTCTTTTTGTCTGAAAAGTTGATTTCACCATTCCTTGCAAGACAATAATTCCTTGATTTTATTTTTCTGAGAAGTCTACTGGCAACAATTCTCTGTAAAATTATTTTTCTCCTTCAATTTTGAATAATAATTTCACTGGATACAAAATTGTTGGCTGATGGATGTTTTTTCTTTCCACATTTACCTGTTTAACTTTACATCCCACTCTCTTATTACTTGTTGGTTTGTAATAACACCCTTACTTTTTAGACAATGAGGCTGATGTCAGATTTCTGACCTACAGAACTATGAAATAATACATTTGTATTGTTATAAGCCATAAGCTTGCAGTAATTTGTTATGGCAGCAATGGAAAACTAATAACGCTAGTTCAGATCTTCAATATCATTTAGCTTAAGTAGCCTCTAACTGATCATTCTATCTGAAGGCTCATCCTCCTCAAACCCATCTTTGATATTGATATCAGAGTGATTGATCAAAACTAAGGTTAGACAATGACTTAGGAATCTACTTATATCTCTATAGGCTACAAAACAACTACCAAACATTACAATATAAAATATGAAGCCCTGAAAGACTTGGCCCCACCTACCTATTTTACTTCAATTTTCATCAAACTTTCACTTTATCTTTTCATCATACCAAATTGCTTACAAGCTATACTAACGTTCTTTGATTTCCAGCAAGCAGAAATGACACCTTAATTTAACAAAAATGGAACTTATAAAAAGTGTTCTAGATTAAGAAGTTTTAAAAAAAATCTTGGAAAATGAGGATCTTTTCACTATAAAGTGAAAAAGTGAAAGTGTTAGTTGCGCAGTCTTGTCCAACTCTTTGCGACCCTGTGAACTATAGCCTCTGTCCCTGGAATTCTCCAGGGAAAGCTGGCATCAAATAAACCTCACCAATACAAACTACCGTTTCTTTTCATGTGTCTGTTCAAGCCTTAAATTATTATAATACAGAGGAGGGAACTGGCTTATCTTATGTCAAAAGTCCTTACTTCTCTCCATTCTCACTATCTCCATGTGCAAGCCATGTGGTGAGGGACTGAGGTCTATAGCCCACAGCGGGCGGGGGTGGGGGGGGGCGGAAAAGAGAGAAAATTTGGGGCAGACAAAAATTAGACCTTTATACATATTATGTGGTTCACAAATTCATTAAAAACACTGAACTTCTTTTTATAAATACAGTAATGATCTCGAGTATCTCAAATGCTTATGTACACAACTTTCCCAACATCCTACTCCCATAGACTAGTGGATATAGACTCAATTGTGAGGAGTCTTTATCCACTCTTTTAGTCACTCACACCCCCAAAGCATGTCACTTTGAATCAGTCCACTCTTGAAAAAACAACCAACCAGAATCAGTATCCCAGTTACTGCTACATCAACCAAGGCATCTAGGTAGTATATAAACTAACTTGTTAATTTAAGCAGAGGGGGAAAAAAAAAGACATCGAAAGAAAATTGAGTAACTAAGTAAGACAGAGATCAGAAAGGCTGAAATGCAGCTCAGAAAATGGCAGTTCAAATTGAATCTAGGTAATCAGAACAGTAGCTGTGACCATACATTTGAATCCACCAGTAAGAACACCATGGACCACTATCAAAGCCTTTGATGGCTGGAGTTGAAACTTGATTTACTTGCCAGTCTTGGCTGCATGTGGATGTGGCTACTGCCACTGCCAAAATGGATTTTCCATTATCTTCAATTCTTCACAATATTAGTTCCTTATACAAAATTCAAGACAAATGTGTTTTATGTCATCATCCCTTAGTGCACCCCCTTCCTCTGCATCACTTTCTCCTGCTGGAAAGCTCATTTTTCAAAATCTAGCTCAACAGTATCCTGTGACGTCATATCTGTCCCATCCAATAGAATTAACCATTCCTTCCTTTGTGTCATCTATGTACCTAGTACCCCATTACAGCATTAGCAATACCATATTGCAATGATTTATTTGTAAGTTTGTATTTTTTACCAAATAACCAGTGCCTCGACAACAGACTCCATAGTTTATTTATCTGTGCATTCTCCAGCACAGTGTCTAACATATTATAGGTGCAAGAGTGATTTAATACTGAGAAGATACCATCCTCCTTATTTTCATGTCAATATTGGGGACTCTCGAGCGTGTTTTGTAAAGGCTTCCCTGGTGGCTCAGATGGTAAACAATCTGCCTGGAATTCGGGAAACCCAGGTTGCATCACTGGGGTGGAAGATACTCTGCAGAACAGAATGGCTACCCACTCTAGTACTGTTGCCTGGAGAATTTCACGGAAAGAGAATCCGTGGGTCACAAAGGGTCGGACAAAACTGAGCAACTAGCACTTTCACTTTTCACTTTCATGAAGAATATATGTGTGTGTGTATATACATATATATGTATGTGTGATATGCATTTATAATTGAATCATTTTCCTATAGACTCAAAACACTATAAATCAGCTATACTTCTATTGAAAAAATGTATGCAGTATAAAATAAATTTAGAGTCTAAATGTGGATGGAATGAAAACTGATATTTTCTAGTCCTATGGCCACTGCTGAGTTTTCCAAATTTGCTGGCATATTGAGTACTTCCACAACATCATCTATTAGGATTTGAAATAGCTCAACTGCAATTCCATCACCTCCACTAGCTTTGTTTGTGGAGCCTAAGTTCATGAAGCTTCCTAAGTCCCACTTGACTTCACATTCCAGGATGTCTGGCTCGAGGTGAATGAGCACACTATTGTGATTATCTGGGTCATGAAGATCTTTTTGTACAGTTCTTCTGTGTATTCTTGCCACCTCTTCTTAATATCTTCTGTTTCTGTTAGGTCCATACCATTTCTATCCTTTATTGAGCCCATCTTTGCATGAAATATTCCCTTGGTATCTGTAATTTTCTTGAAGAGAGCTCTAGTCTTTCCCGTTCTATTATTTTCCTCTATTTCTTTGCATTGATTGCTGAGGAAGACTTTCTTATCTTTCCTTGCTATTCTTTGGAACTCTGCATTCAAATGGGTATATTTTTCATTTTTTCCATTGCTTTTTGCTTCTCTTCTTTTCACAGCTATTTGTAAGGCCTCCTCAGACAGCCATTTTGCTTTTTTGCATTTCTTTTTCTTGGGGATGTTTTGATCACTGTCTCCTGTACAATGTCACGAACCTCTTTCCATAGTGCATCAGGCACTCTATCAGATCTAGTGCCTTAAATCTATTTGTCACTTCCACTGTATATCATAAGAGATTTGATTGAGGTCATACCTAAGTGGTCTAGTGGTTTTCCCCATTTTCTTCAATTTAAGTCTGAATTTGGCTATAAGCCACAGTCAGCTCCTGGTCTTGTTTTTGCTGACTGTATAGAGCTTCTCCATCTTTGGCTGCAAAGAATATCAATCTGATTTCAGTGTTGGCCATCTGGTGATGTCCATGTATAGAGTCTTCTCCTGTGTTGTTGGGAAAGGGTATTTGTTATGACCAGTGCATTTTCTTGGAAAAACTCTATTAGTCTTTGCCCTGCTTCATTCTGTACTCCAAGGCCAAATTTGCCTGTTACTCCAGGTGCTTCTTGACTTCCTACTTTTGCAATCCAGTCCCCTATGATGAAAACCACATCTTTTGGGAGTGTTAGTTCTAGAAGGTCTTATAGGTCTTCATAGAACCGTTCAACTTCAGGTTCCTCAGCATTACTGGTCAGGGCATAGACTTGAATTACCATGATATTGAATGGTTTTCCTTGGAAACGAACAGAGATCATTCTGTCATTTTTTTAGATTGCATCCAAGTACTGCATTTTTGACTCTTTTGTTGACCATGATGGCTACTCCATTTCTAAGGGATTTCTGCCCACTTTAGTAAACATAATGATTATCTGAGTTAAATTTACCAATTCCAGTCCATTTTAGTTCACTGATTCCTAGAATGTCAACATTTACTCTTGCCATCTCCTGTTTGACCACTTCCAATTTGCCTTGATTCGTGGACCTGACATTCCAGGTTCCTATGCAATATTGCTCTTTACAGCATTGGACCTTGCTTCTACCACCAGTCACATCCACAGCTGGGTGTTGTTTTTGCTTTGGCTCCATTTCTTCATTCTTTCTGGAGTCATTTCTCCACTGATCTCCAGTAGCATATTGGGCACATACCGACCTGGGGAGTTCATCTTTCAGTGTCTTATCATTTTGCCTTTTCATACTGTTCATGGGGTTCTCAAGGCAAGACTACTGAATTGGTTTGCTATTTCCTTCTCCAGGGGACCACATTTTGTCAGGACTCTCCACCATGACCCTTCTGTATTGGGTGGCCTTACACGGCATGGCTAGGAGAAGGCAATGGCACCCCACTCCAGTACTCTTGCCTGGCAAATCCCATGGACGGAGGAGCCTGGTAGGTTGCAGTCCATGGGGTCTCAAAGAGTCGGACATGACTGAGTGACTTCACTTTCACTTTTCACTTTCATGCATTGGAGAAGGAAATAGCAACCCACTCCAGTGTTCTTGCCTGGAGAATCCCAGAGATGGGGGAGCCTGGTGGGCTGCCATCTCTGGGGTTGCACAGAGTTGGACATGACCGAAGCGACTTAGTAGTAGTAGTAGTACACGGCATGGCTTAGTTTCATTGAGTTAGACAAGGCTGTGGCCCATGTGATCAGATTGGCTAGTTGTCTGTGATTGTGGTTTCAGTCTGTCTGCCCTCTGCTCTCTCAGCATTTACCATCTTAGTTGGTTTTCTCTTACCTTGAACATGGGGTATCTCTTCACGTGTGGTCCTATGAAAGAGTGCTCAAACTACTGCACAACTGCACTCATCTCACATGCTAGTAAAGTAATGCTCAAAATTCTCCAAGCCATGCTTCATCAATACATGAACTGTGAACTTCCAGATGTTCAAGCAGGTTTTAGAAAAGGCAGAGGAACCAGAGATCAAATTGCCAACATCTGCTGGATCATCAAAAAAGCAAGAAGATTCCAGAAAAGCGTATATTTCTGCTTTATTGACTATGCCAAAGCCTTTGACTGTGTGGATAGATGGGAATACCAGACCACCTGACCTGCCTGTTGAGAAACCTGTATGCAGGTCAGGAAGCAACAGTTAGAACTGAACATGGAACAACAGACTGGTTCCATATTGTAAAAGGATTACACCAAGGCTGTATATTGTCACCCTGCTTATTTAACTTATATGCAGAGTACATCATGAGAAATGCTGGGCTGGATGAAGCACAAGCTAGAATCAAGATTGCCCGAAGAAATATCAATAACCTCAGATATGTAGATGACACCACCCTTATGGCAGAAAGTGAAGAAGAATGAAAGAGCCTCTTGATGAAAGTGAAAGAGGAGAGTGAAAAAGTTGGTTTAAACCTCAACATTCAGAAACTGTGATCATGGCATCTGGTCTCATCGCTTCATGGCAAATAGATGGAGAAGAGTGGAAACAGTGGCAGACTTTATTTTGGAGGGCTCCAAAATCACTGCAGATGATGATTTCAGCCATGAAATTAGAAGATGTTTGCCCTTTGGATAAAAGTTATGACCAAACTAGATAGCATATTAAAAAGCAGAAATAGTACTTTGCCAACAGTGGTCCATCTGGTCAAGGCTATGGTTTTTCCAGTAGTCATGTATGGATGTGAGAGTTGGACTATAAAGAAAGCTGAGCATCAAAGAATTAATGCTTTTGAACTGTGGTGTTGGAGAAGACTGTTGAGAGTCGCTTTGACTGCAAGGAGATCCAACCAGTCCATTCTAAAGGAAATCAGTGCTGAATATTCATTGGAAGGACTGATGTTGAAGCTGAAATTCCAATACTTTGGCCACCTGATGCAAAGAGCTGACTCATTTGAAAAGACCCTGATGCTGGGAAAGATTGAGGGCAGGAGGAAAAGGGGACGACGGACAATGAGATGGTTGGATGGCATCACCGACTCAATGGACATGAGTTTAGGTAAACTCCGAGAGTTGGTGATAGACAGGAAGGCCTGGTGTGCTGCGGTCCATGGGGTCACAAAGAGTGGGACATGACTGAGCGACTGAACTGAAAGGTGGATGGGTTTTTAAGCTCTTTTTGCCTGTTAAGTCACTGTAAACGAGGAAAATGAGGCCCAGAAAGAATTTCACTTCCTCAGCATCACACTCTAATGGCAGAAAATTAAGAGGAATTAATTAAACAGCCTGTTGATGAAGGTGAAAGAAGAAAGTGGAAACGATGGTTTAAAACTCAACATTTAGAAAACTAAGATTATGGTATTTTGTCCCATCACTTCATGACTAATAGATGGGAAAAAATTGGAAACAGTGACAGATTTTATTTTCTTGGGCCAAAATCATGGCAGACGGTGACTGCAGCCATGAAATTAAAAGACACTCTTCCTTGGAAGAAAATCTATAACAAACTTAGCATCTTAAAAAGCAGAGATATCACTTTCCTGACAAAGGTCCAGATAGTCAAAGCTATGGTTTACCCGGTAGTCATATACGGATGTGAGAATTGGACCATAAAGGAGGCTGAGTGCCAAAGAATTGATGCTTTTGAACTGTGGTGCTGGAGAAGACTTGAGAGTCTCTTGGACCACAAAGAGATCAAACCAGTCAATCCTAAAGGAAATAAACTCTGAATATTCAGTGGATGGACTGATGCTAAAGCTGAAGCTACAATACTTTGGCTCCTTGATGCGAAGAGCTGACTCATTGGAAAGGATCTTAATACTGGAAAAGGTTGAGAGCAAATTGAGAAGGGGGTGACAGAGGGTGAGATGGTTGGATGGCATCACCAACTCAATGGACATTAGTTTGAGCAACTCTGGGAGAGAGTGAAGGACAAGGAAGCGTGGTATGCTGAGGTCCACGGGGTCAGTGACTGAAGAACAACAGCGTCACACAATAGTAAAGTTGAGAACTCTTGAATCCCAGTGCATGCTTATAAGTCAAGCAAACCATAGCCCATAGATTAAAACAGACCTGCCATCTGTTTCTGCTTTCACTACATAGTTTATATGTTTTAAGAGTTTAAAATAATAAATGAGATATATGAAAATTATGTGAAATTCAGATTTCAGTGTGTATTTATACAATTTTATTAGAAAATAGATACACCTATTATTTTGTGTATTGGCTGTGACTGCTTTCACACAACAAAGAAAGTAGCTGTAACAAAGACGGCCACTCACAAAGCCAAAGATATTTACCATATGGCTCTTTACAGAAATAATCTGTTGACCACTGCTCAAGAAATGAATTGCAGAAATAAGTCCTAAAGGCAGCATTCTAATTAACCAGTCAAAAAATAATCTGTTAAGTAATAGCAAAGTAATCAAACTAAGATTTTTTTTTTTTACAAATGTATTCAAAAAGCTCCACTTACACTTATTTTCTGCACTATTTGGGTTTGAATTGTTTTGTTTTTGGCAAGTTAATTAGGTTGCATGGAATAGAGACATACTCAAATGAACTAATGAAAATAGAATACTAAGGAAATAGCTGAAACTAAAAGAAATCCAGAATTACAAGACATCTTTGAAAAGGTCCCACAAAGAATGGGGCTAAAGGACATTTCTGACATTTAGTTAGCTGTAGTTACTTTGAAAGTGAAAGTGTTAGTTGCTTGGTCATATCCGACTCTTTGTGATCCCATGGACTATAGCCCACCCAGGCTCCTCTGACCATGGGATTCTCCAGGCTAGAATACTGGAGTGGGGTGTCATTAAGAGTAGAAATCAAGAACTTCCCAGGATTCTGTCATCCTTGACCCAGTCCTGCTCTTCACAAGTGTTTCTCTTTCTTCTAGTAACTAGTTCTTTTGGTTTCTTTTCACTCTATGCCACTTCAAAACCTTACTTTTCATTTGGTCCCATATAGGCATCTTTGTCTGAATTCAGCTTTCAAGACCTGGTAAGCTACACTGATTCTTGAGATATTTATTAACCTAAGTACCCAAAAATGCATATGCTTGGCTTCACTCAGTCTTTATTTTAGATAATGGGCTGTTGCAAAGTCTTCCCTTCACACTTCTGGGGAATTCCCCAGTAGCCCAGTGGTTAGGACTCCATTCTTCCACTGCAGGAAGCATGGGTTTGATTTTTGGGATATCAGGGAACCAAGATCCCACATGCCACATGGAGTGGCCAAAAACTAAAATACAATGAAAAATAAAGTAAAGAAATATATACATATATATTTTTTAAAACCACACTATTGCAATTATCCATTGTTCAAAAAATGGCAGCTTAAGAATAACCTTCCAGCAGGGTCTGAAAACAGGGATATTTCCTTTAGAAAAAGCTGTTGTTGGGTTGTCATTCCCAAAATTGTGTCTTCTTGGTTAGCATACATAATTCTTTTCTCCATGATGTGAAGTGAAGTGAAAGTTTCTCAGTCGTGTCCAACTCTGCAACCCTATGGACTATACAGTCCATGGAATTCTCCAGGCCAGAATACTGGAGTGGGTAGGCTTTCCCTTCTCCAGGGATCTTCCTGACCCAGGAATCGAATCAGGGTCTCCTGCATTACAGGCGGATTCTTCACCAGCTGAGCTACCAGGGAATCCCTCTTTTCTCTATAGCTAGATTTTATATTTCTGCAGGTAATAAATCACTTCTACTTTTACATCCATGATTGTGCATAATATAGCTTGTTTAAGGATTCTCAAAATCAATTGTGGCACGAATGATCATATCTACCAAATACTGTAACAACTAAATTAACAGACTTTAGATTATTTAAGACCAAAATTATCAAAACAAACCATGAAAATTCATTAGGTTTTTTTTTTCCCTAAGTAAAACATAAGCTGGATGTATCTGTATATTTTATCCTGTTTTGGTGTAAAAACTTATGAACATAGAGTGTAACCCCAGAAAAAGCAAGGATTCTAAAATAAATTGAAAATAAAATGAAATCAGAGAAATAGCTTATATTTTATTGACTAATCTTTATTCTCAAGTGCAGGAATAATACTTGTTAAGAAACTGCCTACCTGGGCTTACCACAGGATATCTCAAATTTGAGGAATCTTATCTTTACTGGCCCCGAATTGAAAGTCTTTCTTTAAGATCAAAGCTTTTACTATTAGTGAAAAAAACTGCAAAATACAGCAATGTTTTATACTACAACTTGACAAAGAATCATTGACTAATGCAATTTTTGCCCTTCCTTTACAAAATTGGGCTTCCCTTGTGGCTCAGCTGGTAAAGAATCTGCCTGCAATTCGGGATACCTGTATTCTCCAGTATTCTAGGTTTCCCTGGTGGCTCAGAGGTTAAAGTGTCTGCCTGTAATGCGGGAGGGACACCTGGGTTTGATCCCCTGGTCAGGAAGATCCCCTGGAGAAGGAAGTGGCAACCCACTCCAGTATTCTTGCCTGGAGAATCCCATGGATGGAGGAGCCTGGTGGGCTACAGTCCATGGGGTCACAAAGAGTTGGACATGACTGAGCGACTTCACTTTCACTTTCACTTTACCAAATTGGTGACCACTATAATCCAAAATTTATAACAGATAAGGTGGAAAGTTTTGCATGTTAAAACATTGAGATAAACATCTCAAATATTATTTTCACCAATCAGGATTAAAGCATACATCAAGTGAAAAGTGAAATATAATTTTCTAATATTGTACATTTATTCAACATTTTAAAAATTTATTTTAAAATCATATATTATAATTTAATTCAAGTCCATGAAGACTTCACATTTGTACTGTGCCAATGAAAGTCAAGACAGTGGAAGCAATAGTATAATAAAAATTAATCTAACTTCTGTTTTTCAGAATAATTATTATGTGTTTAGGGAAAAAGCAAAGTCAGATATTAAAATGGAGGATTTTTAACTAATTTAGCTAACTAGAATAATAAATGATCCCACACACGGCTAAAATTTTGATAAAGAATGCACTCATCTCTATTGTAAATAATAAAATTGATCTTCTTAGAGAGCACTAAAATATTTGACAATAGAGATTGTATGTCTATTCCATAAGATCACTTAAATGTATCCATCTTCCTCTGACATATAAATAATGCAATATAGCATTATTCTTTCTAAAACAAATTGACTATATGAAAGTTCAAAATGTGGGGAAATAATAACATGCCTACAAAAGTAAAGGAGATGCTCTTATGATATGACATTAAATTCTAGATCTGAAGTTGTTCTGGGAATAGTTATTTACACTGCTGGTAAATTTCATATTAGAGGTCCTAGTCTATTGAGTACTTTCCTTCTATTCCCTTCATAAAACATACACACACACACATTCATAAAACAAACACCTCTAAATACAAAAATCCTGTCCTAGACTTCTAATATCTCTGTGTTTAAAATCCCCACAAACTGCCTCTACCTGTAATAAAATATCTATATATATTCATAGTTATCTAATAATTTATACTATTGTTCTGGTGACTTTATTTTATTGTAAATTTTATTTTTAAAGGATTTTTAAACCAATATTTTTCAGCAAGGAGAGCTGATATTTTCTGGACAATTTGGATACAGAAAGTCTGTGTGAGTGGTTTGTAAAATGTTATCTTATTAAATGCAACCATATTTTAATATGAGTTGAACTTAAATTATTTTAAACATTTTATTTTTCACTTGTCATGTATTTATCTTAATGTTAATATAATATCACACTACAAACAAAGTATGCTATTTTATTGGACTATCAAATCCTGTCCTTATTGCGTAAATTTGAATTTATCATTGACCATCACTTATTTTCATCCCCCATCTTTCTCTGCAACTTAACTACTTACAGGGAAATTCACTATCTACGTGGTTTGCCAGCTGCAGGAAACTTATTTCCATTCTCTCCACATACATCTCACTGAAGAATTCAGTATCTACATAAGATATGTGGAAAGGTTCTACAAATATGGATACTTATAACATGTATATGTATGTTTATGTATAATCATAAATTATTTCATTTACTATTTTAAAATATTAACTTCAGAAGTTATTCCCCTGGACATATATTTGTCCTTGCAAATATTTTAAATAATTCAAACTATGTGACAATTTTTGTGATTATTAATTCCTAGTAAAGAAAGAGAAGCTCAAGCTATACAAGGAGAAAAAATATCGTGTTGTAATTTGTATTAAAAATACAAGGAATTGTGGTCTTAGTGGACATAGTAACTGTTTTAAAACATTATGTATATGTGCCTTGAATAAAGACAATATGTTTGTCAATGTACCTGGTAGATGATTTCACTTGCCTACTTTTTTTTTTTCTACTGAGGTAGCAAATGAAAGGAAGAGCTACTGCCCTCTCTCAATATGAATTCTTGCTCTGTGCAAGTAGGCCAATGTTATAAATATATTTTTCTTCCAGACAGCAAAAACTTGTTCTTCTGAGTTGCACAAATTGCTGGTAAAGTAGAGTAAAATGTAGAATCTTCCATGTTGCTTTTGTTTCTACGATTAGCTTTAAATGAATATTTGTCTGATTTTGGAAAAGTCAAATAAATACTAGAAAAATAAGTAAGCTAGAGACAAGTAAATTTTAAAATTTACACTAGACCTACTCTAAATCTAAACAAATTAACTTTTTGCAGGTTATTTTGCTTAACATGTTATTCAATGTGAAACAAGAAGTTTTTGAAACACTCTACACTGTTTCAATTCTAATGCACATGGAACATAGTACTATTGCCCATAGAATTTTAAATTTTTCAAATTATGTGTCAGTATTTGAATCAGAATATTTCCTACACACACTGTATATTTTTAAGGCACCAGAAATTACAGGGAAGTGTTAAAAATCAAGAGAGAAAAAGATGGGGCAAGGGGAAAATAAGGCAAAATTAGGCAGGGCATTGTCCATGGTGACAACCAATCCATCATGGACCTCTGTTTGAAAATCTCCTCAATAGGCCAGAACACAAGGTTTTTGTTTCCATAGACGTTTTGGTTTTTTTTCGTTTTTTTGTTTTTTTTTTTTTGGTGACAAGCAGCTTCCCTGCTAGCCAAATGAGATCTTTACCTCTGTTATTCTGTCACAAACTAGTTTTCTGTCATAGCTGTGTAGCCTCTGAGGCACTCTTTGCTCTTTCGAGCACATTTTGCCAAGGAATGGACAGAATGATCTTTTTCTGTCCTCTAACCTTATTTTTGCCGTCTGATCAGCTTCATGTCGAAGTATTAATGTCTATTTTCAAAGGAAAAAAGGGGGTGCCTTCCCTCATAGCTCAATTGGTAAAGAATCCACCTGCAATGCAGGAGGTCCCAGTTTGATTCCTGGATCAGGAAGATCTGTTGGAAAAGGGATAGGATACCCACTCCAGTATCCTTGGGCTTTCCTTGTGGCTCAGCTGGTAAAGAATCCACCTGCAGTGCAGGAGACCTGGGTTCGATCCTGGGTTGGGAAGATCCCCTGGGGAAGGGAAGAGCTACCAACTCCAGTACTCTGGCCTGGAAAATTCCATGGACTGTATAGACCATGGGGTCAACAAAGAGTCGGACACAACTGAGTGACTCTCACTCAAAGAAAATTTAAGTTTCCCTCATACTATGAGTTGGCTCTGCTGTTCCCAAACTCTTTAGCCAGATATTCTGAATTTTTAATTATATATATGCATATATATTACATATATGTGTAACATATATATTATATTATATGCATATGATATACACATAAAAATCATTATATATGCATATATCATGTTATCTTAATATATAACATGTTATCAGTTCAGTTCAGTTCAGTCTCTCAGTCGTGTCCGACTCTTTACAACCCCATGGATCGCAGCACGCCAGGCCTCCCTGTTCATCACCATCTCCCGGAGTTCACTCAAACTCACGTCCATTGAGTCCGTGATGTCATCCAGCCATCTCATCCTTGGTCGTCCCTTTCTCCTCCTGCCCCCAATCCCTCCCAGCATCAGGGTCTTTTCCAATGAGTCAACTCTTCACATGAGGTGGCCAAAGTACTGGAGTTTCAGCTTTAGCATCATTCTTTCCAAAAGAAATCCCAGGGCTGATCTCCTTCAGAATGGACTGGTTGGATCTCCTTGCAGTCCAAGGGACCCTCAAGAGTCTTCTCCAACACCACAGTTCAAAAGCATCAATTCTTTAGCGCTCAGCCTTCTTCACAGTCCAACTCCCACATCCATACATGACTACTGGAAAACCATAGCCTTGACTAGACGGACCTTAGTCGGTAATGTCTCTGCTTTTGAATATACTGTCTAGGTTGGTCATAACTTTTCTTCCAAGGAGTAAGCGTCTTTTAATTTCATGGCTGCAGTCACCATCTGCAGTGATTTTGGAGCCCCCCAAAATAAAGTCTGACACTGTTTCCCCATCTATTTCCCATGAAGTGATGGGACTGGAGGCGATGATCTTTGTTTTCTGAATGGTGAGCTTTAAGCCAACTTTTTCACCCTCCTCTTTCACTTTCATCAAGAGGCTTTTTAGCTCCTCTTCACTTTCTGCCATAAGGGTAGTGTCATCTGCATATCTGAGGTTATTGATATTTCTCCCGGCAATCTTGATTCCAGCTTGTGTTTCTTCCAGTCCAGCGTTTCTCATGATGTACTCTGCATAGAAGTTAAATAAGCAGGGTGACAATATACAGCCTTGGTATATTATATATGCATACATTATATATTATATACATTTAACATATATATTTCAAATTAAAATATAATGTTAAACTAAATATGTATTATATATATAAAATATGTATAATTTTTAAATGGTTTTCTAAGGCATTGTATATTTTTTTCTCTGGACTCTGAGACATACTGTCTACTGAAATTTCCCACATGTGTGGTTGAATAATGACTGGGGAGCCAGCTACCTAGAATGGATTACCCAGTGAACATAGATCAAGGCAAGATCTGGCCCAAGTTTCATCTGGAGGGACTTCACTGGGAATTGGTGGTCCTTTTGGACAAAAATATCAAAGTATCCAGGATAGAGATCATTGGCTCATTGTCATTTGTGGTGGGAAGATGATGATAAGTCACCATGGTAATCATCAAAGCCAAAAATCTATTCTGAGTTGTAAGACTGAATCAAACAAAGACACTCTAACCTCCCGGACAGCGTGATATACTAACCTTGATGACAAACCTAAAATCTGAGTGTAGTACAGTGTAAAGATTTTGGTCTTTGAAGTCAAATGGCTGATTCTAAACTCCACTTTCTTCCCTCTACTTAAAAAAATTTTTTCAGCTTTACTGTGGTATAATTGACAAAATTGTAAGATGTCTAAAGTGTACATCATGGTGAGTTGATATATGTATACATGAGGCTCCACTTTTTTACAAGAGGTATTGCATTTGACAATGTAAACTTGCTCAGTTCTAACATTTTTTATTTATAAAGTAATCACCATGTCATACGGTTGGTGTGAGGACTTAGCCAGACCATCTACAGAAACTGGCTGACACATCACAGCTGCTCATAGAGTTCTCTCCTCTCCTTTCTTAATATCTTAAAGAATTTTCCCAGAGAGGTTTAAAGGAAACTGGAAAATCAGCTATCATTTTCAAAAGATTGCAAAAAGAACTTATTGAAAGACTCCATTCCCTGTTATTTAAATAATGACATAATATGAAAAGAAAGTGTTTTAATATGGTAGGGGTGCACACATCAAAGTTGGCATGGAATCATAAGGGAGGCACATATAAACCAGGGTGGTTAGAGCATCCATTGTGAGGCATGGAGTAATCAGAGACAAGTCTGAAGAGGGTGATCATTTGCCTGAGTGAAATCAATTAGTCAGGTTCAAATTTCAGATAGATACTTCTGGTAGCTGAATGGAACATAGGTTGGGGAATGGAAGGCAGAAAGCAGAAGTTGTATAGTTTACTTGAGGAGTAACAAGGATCTGAATGTGAATAGCACCAAAGAGGCAGACAGACAGTAACCCCACAACTTGGTTTTGCTAGTCCTGTGGGGGAGCCGCAAAATGGAATTGGGAATGCAGATTAAGTTTTGAGGAAGAAAGTGAGAGGAAAATTATCACTCAAAGTGGAAAGCATCCACTTAGTTGAGGTGAATTTAGATTTTAAACTTGCCTCATTTAAACCGGGAAATGAGAGCTCAGGACTTAGGAGATTATAGTTCAATAGTTTAAGAGGTACACTATGTGCTAATAATGAATTTAAAAACACAATATTAGAATATTATGCTATTAGGCTATAGATAAAATGTGCATGTATTCTGAATCTAAAAGCAGAGCATGCCTAATAATAGACTTTTTCTTTCTTTCTCATTTGTAAACTGAATTACACAAAAATAATGCAAAGAGCAAATTACATTTAATTACACATTTAGAGAATAGCTTTCATTGAGAAAGGGTTTGCATGAAATCTGGACTGATCTGGAAAATCCAGAATATACATTCACTAACCATAGAAGAAATGACTACTTAAAAAAAATATTTAAAAACTTCACTTTAGTCATAAAAATTTTAATCATTTAATGAAAAATACATGTATGTTTTTGGGACTGAGGTAAACTTGGTTATCACCATATCCCTTTGAACTTTGCACTTGGGGAATAACACTGTGACTCAACATGATAATGTATGTTATCTCTTAAGACCAGTTCAGATGCTAATATCACTAGTCAGTCAATTTGTTTCTCTCCATACTTGGTCTGTGCATTAAGGATGAAAGTATTGCTTGTACCACTCCGATACCACTTGGTCCAAAGCAGTTGTGGGTGAATAATACAAAACTTTTGTTCTGCTTCTTTTCTTTCTTGCTTCTTTTGCTTTTCTACCTTTTTTTAAGAGTAACATGAAAATCTATACAATTTCATTTTAAAAGCCGTAACATAATTGCAGATGACTTGTCCTGCCAGTCTCAATGACTTCATATTTTTAAAATTATATGCTTACCTTGTACCAGTCCTAGATTTCATTAAAATGTTTAAAGAATTGTACTATGATATATCATAGTATTTTCCCACACAATGATTTGGGTTCTATTATACTAGTCAGGGGCTTCCCTGGAGGCTCAGATAGTAAAGAATCTGCCTGCTGTGTAGAAAACCCAGGTTCAGTCGCTGGGTCTGGAAGATCCCCTGGAGAAGGAAATGGCAACACACTCCAGTATTCTTGTCTGGAGAATTCCATGGAAAGAGGAGCCTGGCCGGCTACAGTCCATGCAGTTGCAGAGTCTGACATGACTGAGTGAGTAACATGTTCACTTCACTTTCATATTCATTGTTCAGTCTCTCAGTCATGTTGGACTCTTTGCGACCCCATGGACTACAGCACGCCAGTTTTCCCTATCTTTCACCATCACCCAGAGCTTGCTCAAAATCATGTACTTTGAGTCAGGGATGCCATCCAACCATCTCATCCTCTGTCATCCCCTTCTCCTCTTGCCTTCAGTCTTTCCCAGCATCAGGGTCTTTTCCAATGAGTCAACTCTTCGCATGAGGTGGCCAAAGTACTGGAGTTTCAGCTTTAGCATCATTCCTTCCAAAGAAATCCCAAGGCTGATCTCCTTCAGAATGGACTGGTTGGATCTCCTTGCAGTCCAAGGGACTCTCAAGAGTCTTCTCCAACACCTCAGTTCAAAAGCATCAATTCTTCAGCGCTCAGCCTTCTTCACAGTCCAACTCTCACATCCATACATGACCGCAGGAAAAACCATAGCCTTGACTAGACGGACCTTAGTCGGTAATGTCTCTGCTTTTGAACATACTATCTAGGTTGGTCATGACTTTTCTTCCAAGGAGTAAGCGTCTTTTAATTTCATGGCTGCAATCACCATCTGCATGATTTTGGAGCCCCCAAAAATAAAGTCTGATACTGTTTCCACTGTTTCCCCATCTACTACCCATGAAGTGATGGGACCAGATGCCATGATCTTCGTTTTCTCAATGTTGAGCTTTAAGCCAACTTTTTTACTCTCCTCTTTCACTTTCATCAAGAGGCTTTTTAGTTCCTCTTCACTGTCTGCCATAAGGGTGGTGTCATCTGCATATCTGAGGTTATTGATATTTCTCCCGGCAATCTTGATTCCAGCTTGTGATTCTTCTAGCCCAGCATTTCTCATGATGCACTCTGCATAGAAGTTCAATAGGCAGGGTGACAATATACAGCCTTGACACACTCCTTTTCCTATTTGGAACCAGTCTGTTGTTCCATGTCCAGTTCTAACTGTTGCTTCCCTGACCTGCATACAGATTTCTCAAGAGGCAGGTCAGGTGGTCTGGTATTCCCATCTCTTTCAGAATTTTCTACAGTTTATTGAGATCCACACAGTCAAAGGCTTTGGCATAGTCAATAAAGCAGAAGTAGATGTTTTTCTGGAACTCTCTTGCTTTTTCCATGATCCAGCGAATGTTGGCAATTTGATCTCTGGTTCCTCTGCCTTTTCTAAAACCAGCTTGAACATCAGGGAGTTCACAGTTCACGTATTGCTGAAGCCTGGCTTGGAGAATTTTGAGCATTACTTTAATAGCGTGTGAGATGAGTGCAATTGTGCGGTAGTTTGAGCATTCTTTGGCATTGCCTTTCTTTGGAATTGGAATGAAAACTGACCTTTTCCAGTCCTGTGGCCACTGCTGAGTTTTCCAAATTTGTTGGCATATTGAGTGTAGCACTTTCACAGCATCATCTTTCAGGATTTGAAACAGCTCAACTGGAATTCCATCACCTCCACTAGCTTTGTTCGTAGTGATGCTTTCTAAGGCCCACTTGACTTCACATTCCAGGATGTCTGGCTCTAGATTAGTGATCACACCATCATGATTATCTGGGTCGTGAAGATCTTTTTTGTACAGTTCTTCTGTGTATTCTTGCAATGGCAATCCACTCCAGTACTCTTGCCTGAAGAATCCCATGGAGGAAGGAGCTGCTGGTAGGCTACAGTCCATCGGGTCACAGAGTCAGACATGACTCTGTAGACCAGAAGAAAACTCAATTTCATACTAGTCAGGCAGAAATACCAAAAACTTGGGCCTCTTGTCTTTTAATTTCAGTAGTTACATAGGAAAGCTTACATATGAGCCTAACTTGTATGGCTGACCCGTAAACATGTAATTTAAATTGATCAAGATTACATCAACGTGGTTTCATGTAGAAATTCTCAGAAATTTTTGAGGAATATATAGGAAATGATGAAATCACCTGGAAACAATCTTCAAATAAGAAAAACTCCCTATCATAAGAAAGTAAATGCTTAGGATGACGCTATTGCACTAATTTTAATAACATACATTATTGCCATTTTTAAAAATTTATGATTAAGAAACTTAATGTCTCTTTTCCATGCAATGAGTTCACTCACACACTTTCAATAGTGATCCTGCATAACAAAATTCATCCTACTGACTTATTTTATTCCAAGTCCCACTGAAAATAAAATTGATCACACAGCTAAGTTATGGACACTATAATTTAGTTGCTCCTTACAGTGATATCTTAAATGTCATCTGCACTGCCTCAAATATAAAGTACAGATAACTCTTTGTTCCTTCTTTGCCTTTGTTTTACTGCTGCTTAAAACTTTCAATTAATCACACACATTTATTTAAAGCTTTTAGGTTTATTACAAAGCAGAAAACCAAACCACATAACCACAATGACACTAATTCAATGGGTCATTGAATTACTAGATTTGCCAGAGAAGCAGATCTTCAATGAACTACATTTGGCATGTCCTTTTCAAGAGTCTCTCTGAGAAAGAAAACAATATTTGTATGCCATGTTTTTATGATAGAGGGTACGAAAAAACCTACAGTGACAACGTATTTTTTCACCATACAAGAATTTCAAAGTAGATTGCTTCAGATCACTTCTTTGCATAGTAATTTGTAGGAAAAATTATCTGTAAATTTTCAGAAATGCATCTATAAGGCATACCTCACTTTATTGTGCTTCACAGGTACTGCACATTTTACAAAATGGAGATTTATGGCCACCCTGCATAGGCACCATTTTTCCAACAGCATTTGCTCACTTCGTGTCTCTCTGTCACATTTTGGTAATTCTTGCAATCAAACGTTTTCGTTATTGTTATGCTTGCTGTGGTGACCTGTGATCAGTGATCTTTGATGTTGCTATTGCAGGTTTTTTTGGCATTTTTTAGCAATAAACTTTTTCTCCTTCCAGTTTATCAAGATATAATTGTAAGTTTAAGGTATAGCTATGTTAGTGAATCAGTCATGTCCGACTCTTTGCGACCCCATGGACTGTAGCCCACCAGGCTCCTCTGTCCATGAGATTTTTGAGGCAAGAATACTGGAGTGGGTTGCCAGTATACAACATAATAATTTGACATATAGGTCATGAAATGGTTACCACAGTAAGTTTAGTGAATATCAATTATCTTATACAGATGCAAAATAAAAGTGAAAGTTGTTCAGTCCTGTCTGAGTGTTTGAGACCCCATGCCAGGCCTGCCAGGCTCCTCTGTCAATGGAATTTTCCAGGCCAGAATACTGGAGTGGATAGCCGTTCCCTTCTTCAGGGCATCTTCCCAACCCAGGGATTGAACCCAGGTCTCCCGCATTTCAGGTGGATTCTTTACCAGCTGAGCCACAAGGGAAGTGGAAATAAAAAACTGTTTTCTTTGTGATGAGAACTCTTTGGATTTACTCTATTAACACCTTTCACATTTACAGCAGTGCTCATTATATTAATCATGTTGTATTTTACATCCTTAGAACTTATTTATCTTACAAATGGAAGTTTGTATCTTTGCTTCCTTTATCAAATAATGTTTTTTGTTTTTTTTTTGGTTGCATAGAGTGGCTTTGAGATCTTAAATCCCCAACCAGGGGGATCTGGACCTCCACCCACCCTACCTCTCCTAACCCTGCCCCTGCAGTGGAAGTGCAGATTCCTACCACTGGTACATGTGCCCAGTCATTAAGTGGTGTCTGACTCTTTGGGACCCCACGAACCACCTGGGAAACCCCTAACCACTGGACCACCAGGGAACTCCCTAAAGAAGTTTTTGCAAATCAAGGTACATACACTGGTTTCTAGACATAATGCTATTGCACACTTAATAGACTATCATGTAAACATAACTTTTATATTTACTGGGAAGTGAAAAACATCATGTTACTTGCTTTGTTGCAATGGCCTAGAACAGAAGCAGAAGTATCTCTGAGGTATGACTGTATATGGGCTTCCTTGGTGGCTCAGTGATAAAGAATTCTCCTGCAACGCAGGAGACTCAAGTTCAACCCCTGGGCCGGGAAGATCCCCTGGAGAAGGGCATGGAAACTCACTCCAGAATTCTTGCCTGGAGAATTCCATGGACAGAGAGCCTGGCAGGCTACAGACGCAAAGAGATCCCTCTTTGAGGTCGCAAAGAGTCAGACATAGCTGAAGCAACTTAGCATGCACGCATGCCTGTATATGTAAAATGAGATAAATAAAATGTATTTGAGAAGCAATTGAGATGAGACATGTTTGGTTGTAGCATCTATAGTCTGATGGATTAACAGGCTCTCTTTGGCTTTTGGGCTCTCTTTGGGCTTCCCAGGTAGCTCAGATGGTAAAGCATCTGCCTACAACGCGGGAGACCTGGGTTCAATCTCAGGGAAGAGCCTCTGGAGAAGGAAATGGCAACCCACTCCAGTACTCTTGCCTGGAAAATTCCATGGTTGGAGGAGCGTGTTAGGCTACAGTCCATGGGGTTGCAGAGAGTCGGACAGGACTGAGCAACTTCACTTTCACTTTGACTTTTATAGTTATGATGGACAAGGGGTCCCAAAGAACCCTGAGCTTTCAATCTTCAAGTCTTGAAAATCTGTTAGAATTGTTATGTTATTGACAGAATAAAGAAGCCATAGAGATGAACTTTAGGGGAAGATGCTATAAGTTTAGTTTGTACTACATATGCAAATATGAATGTCTAACATAGTTTAAAATAATAAGTGTTGTACATTTAATAATGTCTTAAATTTAACAAAACACTTTTATAATTATCTCATTTGATTGCCACAAAAATCCTAGTAGTTAGTAGTCAAGACAGATATTATCATATTTATTTTGTTAACAAGATTTTAAAATGAAAATTATAGACTTGGGAACAAGATAAAATAATTTGAACCTGTTGTTTTTCACCACTATTTTGATGGGTGGATATTTTGAACCCTAACTGTAACACATTGATACTTGATTCTCTACTTATGTACATAAATATTTTATCCTTAGAGAAAATTGATAAAATTTTATTTTTAAATAGATTTTCTTTTTAGAATAAATCCATTACACCAGTTTATTTCTGTGATCAAGCTGTTGTATACTATAAATAACTTTATTTCCATTGTCATTTTTCATTTACTAAAAAATTTGATTGGGGATCATTTATTTGCTTCAGTATTCTTGCCTTGAGAACCCCATGAACAGCATGAAAAGGCAAAATGATAGGATACTGAAAGAGGAAATCCCCAGGTCAGTAGGTGCCCAATATGCTACTGGAGATCAGTGGAGAAATAACTCCAGAAAAATGAAGGGATGGAGCCAAAGCAGAAACAATACCCAGCTATGGATGTGACTGGTGATAGAAGCAAGGTCCAATGCTGTAAAGAGCAATATTGCATAGGAACCTGGAATGTCAGGTCCATGAATCAAGGCAAATTGGAAGTGGTCAAACAAGAGATGGCAAGAGTGAGCGTTGACATTCTAGTAATCAGCGAACTAAAATGGACTGGAATGGGTGAATTTATCACAGATGACCATTATATCTACTACTGCAGGCAGGAATCTCTCAGAAGAAATGGAGTAGCCATCATGGTCAACAAAAGAGTCCGAAATGCAGTACTTGGATGAAATCTCAAAAATGACAGAATGATTTCTGTTCTTTCCCAAGGCAAACTATTCAATATCACGGTAATCCAAGTCTATGCCCCAACCAGTAATGCTGAAGAAGCTGAAGTTGAATGGTTTTATGAAGATCTACAAGACCTTTTAGAACTAACACCCAAAAAAGATGTCCTTTTCATTATAGGGCACTGGAATGCAAAGGTAGGGAGTCAAGAAACACCTGGAGTAACAGGCAAATTTGGCTTTGGAATGCGGAATGAAGCAGGGCAAAGACTAATAGAGTTTTGCCAAGAAAATGCAATGGTCATAACAAATACCCTCTACCTACAACACAAGAGAAGACTCTACGCATGGACATCACCAGATGGTCAACACCAAAATCAGATTGATGATATTCTTTGCAGCCAAAGATGGAGAAGCTCTATACAGTCAACAAAAACAAGACCAGGAGCTGACTGTGGCTCAGATCATGAACTCCGTATTACCAAATTCAGACTCAAATAGAAGAAAGTAGGGAAAACCACTAGACCATTCAGGTATGACCTAAATCAAATCCCTTATGATTATACAGTGGAAGTGAGAAATAGATTTAAGGGTCTAGATCTGATAGATAGAGTGCCTATGGAATGAGGTTCGTGACACTGTACAGGAGACAGGATCAAGACCATCCCCACGGAAAAGAAATGCAAAAAAGCAAAATGGCTGTCTGGGGAGGCCTTACAAATAGCTGTGAAAAGAAGAGAAGCGAAAAGCAAAGGAGAAAAGGAAAGATATACACATCTGAATGCAGAGTTCCAAAGAATAGCAAGAAGAGAAAAGAAAGCCTTCTTCAGCGATCAATGCAAAGAAATAGAGGAAAACAACAGAATGGGAAAGACTAGAGATCTCTTCAGGAAAATTAGAGGAACCAAGGGTACGTTTCATGCAGAGATGGGCTCGATAAAGGACAGAAATGGTATGGACCTAACAGAAGCAGAAGATATTAAGAAGAGGTGGCAAGAATACACAGAAGAACTATACAAAAAAGATCTTCATGACCCGGATAATCAAGATGGTGTGATCACTCATCCAGAACCAGTCATCTGGGAATGTGAAGTCAAGTGGGCCTTAGAAAGCATCACTACAAACAAAGCTGGTGGAGGTGATGGAATTCCAGTTGAGCTATGTCAAATCCTGAAAGATGATGCTGTAAAAGTGCTGCACACAATATGCCAACAAATTTGGAAAACTCAGCAGTGTCCACAGGACTGGAAAAGGTCAGTTTTCATTCCAATCCCAAAGAAAGGCAATGCCAAAGAATGCTCAAACTACCACACAATTGCACTCATCTCACACGCTATTAAAGTAATGCTCAAAATTCTCCAAGCCAGGCTTCAGCAATACGTGAACTGTGAACTCCCTGATGTTCAAGCTGGTTTTAGAAAAGGCAGAGGAACCAGAGATCAAATTGCCAACATCTGCTGGATCATGGAAAAAGCAAGAGAGTTCCAGAAAAACATCTATTTCTGCTTTATTGACTATGCCAAAGCCTTTGACTGTGTGGATCACAATAAACTGTGGAAAATTCTGAAAGAGATGGGAATACAGACCACCTGACCTGCCTCTTGAGAAATCTGTATGCAGGTCAGGAAGCAACAGTTAGAACTGGACATGGAACAACAGACTGGTTCCAAATAGGAAAAGGAGTGTGTCAAGGCTGTATATTGATACCCTGCTTATTTAACTTCTATGCAGAGTACATCATGAGAAACGCTGGACTGGAAGAAACACAAGAATCAGGATTACAGGGAGAAATATCAATCACCTCAGATATGCAGATGACACCACTGTTATGGCAGAAAATAAAGAGGAACCAAAAAGCCGATTGATGAAAGTTAAAGAAGAGAGTGAAAAAGTTGGCTTAAAGCTCAACATTGAGAAAACGAAGATCATGGCATCCAGTCCCATCACTTCATGGGAAATAGATGGGGAAACAGTGGAAATAGTGTCAGACTACTTTTTGGGTTCCAAAATCACGCAGATGGTGATTGCAGCCATGAAATTAAAAGACGCTTACTCCTTGGAAGAAAAGTTATGACCAACCTAGATAGTATATTCAAAAGCAGAGACATTACTATGCCAACAAAGGTCCATCTAGTCAAGGCTATGGTTTTTCCAGTGGTCATGTATGGATGTGAGAGTTGGACTGTGAAGAAGGCTGAGCACCGAAGAACTGATGCTTTTGAACTGTGGTGTTGGAGAAGATTCTTGAGAGTCCCTTGGACTGCAAGGAGATCCAACCAGTCCACTCTGAAGGAGATCAGCCTTGGGATTTCTTTGGAAGAAATGATGCTGAAGCTGAAACTCCAGTACTTTGGCCACCTCATGCGAAGGGTTGACTCATTGGAAAAGACCCTGATGGTGGGAGGGATTGGGGGCAGGAGGAGAAGGGGACGACAGAGGATGAGATGGCTGGATGGCATCACTGACTCGATGGACGTGAATCTGAGTGAACTCCAGGAGTTGGTGATGGACAGGGAGGTCTGGCGTGCTGTGATTCATGGGGTCGCAAAGAGTCGGACATGACTGAGCTACTGAACTGAAATGAATTTATTTGCCATGGAAGTTTATGAGAATAATTTGATTACTAAGTCAATTTTTATCAAAATCAAATTTTTAATGGTTATAATTTCTGATCCCTGAGCTTTGGTCATTATTCCACGAAGACAAATTTTCATCTTGGAATTTTCATCATTATATTGGATCTATAATACCATTATGCATAAATATTTCAATAAGATATTATTCTTCACCTACTTGTAGTTTTTTCATGTGCAGTTAAATCCTTTCTTGATTCTATTTTTTTGTGTCAATTGTTTGTTCACTTATTAGGGAAAATCAAGCTAAAATGGTAACATCAAAATGCTTTGAGTTGAGTGCTATCTGCATTTAAAGAATACTTATTGCACAATCTGGAATAATACTCACTTTAGAGAGAGAGGAAAAAATAAAATGAACCAGGAAGGGATTTGGAGATCACTAAATTTTAAGCATTATATGTGAGAATCTCTAGAAACCAATATTTCCTCAACAGATTATATTGTCTACATCATTGCACTTCCTTTATGTTATGAAGTAATGAGTGAAACCTACCCTTTCCAACCAACTGGCATTGGTTCAGAAGTCCTAGGTTGAATGAGGCAAAAAATCATTTCATTGCTATAAGGAATTTCAGCTGAAGAGTTTAACATTGAAAAATTGATGGAATCAGATGGAATTTCAAAAGATGCTCATTTGAATTGCTTGCAAAGCAATCTCTCAGTAACTACATTCAAATTTTGATACACCACCATTTAAATCATCTGAAGTCTTAGGCTAGTTTCTTCACATCTTCCAATATAATAATTTCATGCCTTTAAAAAAATACCTCTAATTTTTTAGCAACATTAATGACTTATTTGTATTTAGCATATGGAGAGATTAGGGCATTAAGATAATTACTGCCTATGACATCGTGAGAAAATAAAAAAGCTTTACTTAGAAAGACAATAACTTGAAGTTTAAGAGCATAGGTTTTACAGCCAGATGTTTATTCAAGTGCTTTGTTTGCCATATACTGGTAGGAACTCTCTCTTAAGACCCCAATTTCCCCATTAACGAAGATAATCATAGCTCCTACTTCATTGATTCTTAAGAGGATTAAGTAAGATAACGTATACACAGCATTCAAGCTAATGCAAGCAGTATATCAGATATTTAATAAATGATATTTAACTGAAAATTACCATAATATATATTCTAAATGTTTTAAAATATTTTAAGCACTTCTGAGACATTAATTTGGCACTGAATTGTATGTCTTTGATATTATCATAAGCACTGCTTCCTATCAGTATAAACATGGCCTGTAGAATCAAGCCAATGGCACAATAAAATACCACTATCGTACATGTTACTACATATATAATTTTTAAAATATTCTTGTGCAAGGAGACTATGGAGATTTTATGCAGATGATACTTTCTGGTGGAATGGATTTCATTTATTATTTTTAATTATTTTTGGCTGAACTGAGTCTTCCACTACATGTGGGCTTTCACTAGTTGCAGCAAGTGGGGGCTGCTCTCCAGTTATGGGTGGGCTTCTTCTCATTGCGGTGACTTCTCTCATTGCAGAGCACAGACTCTAGGCACACAGGCTTAGGCGCTCCTTGGCATGTGGGATCTTCCCAGACGGACTGAACCACATCTCCAGCATTGCAAGGTGGAAGCTCCCTGATTTCATATTTTAACTCTAGTGAGTGATAGCAAATATTTCCTACATTGTATTTTAAATTAATTGATTTTCAAATTATCATTCTAAACTGTATGTAAGATCTTTAAAGTAAACATTTTTGACATTCATTTTTCTAAACTACAACGTGTGTATTATCTGTACAGGTCTTTAGAAAAATTTTTGCTGTTTTTAAGTGAAATAAATAATTGAACACTGTTACCTAGAGTAAATGTTCAGTTCCACAATATAGTACAGAATATTTCTTAGCCTTTATATACATGGATAATTATTTTAACATCAAGATAAAATAATTAAGATAACTATGGAAGAAAAAAATTTAAGACTTTACAAGAATCAACCTAATCTTACAGTTTCAATATTAATTCATTGTACTCTTGAAGAATTATAAAAGGATATTAGATTTAAAGCTAATAATAGGAAGCTCTGGGTTTTTAATTATTCCTTGAAATGTAATTAAGTTATCGTGAAAGTCCAATCTTACCTTAGTTGGCAACGAAATAGTATCCATTGCTAATAAGTATATTTTTAAAAAACATTTTTCTCAAGGTGATAGAGAAGAGATACTATAAACAAGAGGGAAAATAAACTACTGAAATAGATAATTCTATCTGAAACAATAATTTCAAATTATAGGGAAACCTCATTGATATACACAACCCTTGGAAAACCAACGTGAATTGACAAAAACTATAAACTCTAATAAAAAATGCAGATATATTACTTTCAAATTCACATTGTAAATTTAGCTGCTAATAAAAGCACTTCTAAGTAACAGATTTTCATTGCATGCTTTAATAAATAGGTGAGAATCATTTGAAATTAGTTAGACCCATTTGTATCACACAATGTGTTAAAATCTTTAAGAACAGCTTGGTTAAAAGCCTCAAGCAAACTTGTTTACACTATTAGCAAATCTAGCTTCATAGATCATACAAAAGTAAATTTCAGCCTAGCCTAGTTCAAATTATCATAAATTCTGAATTACATTCAGCATTTTAAAGCTGGAAGGGACCTCAGAGATCTCCTAGTAAAGTCTGTAATAATAAGATTTTCTTGGCTGTTCCGTCTAAAATACAAGCCATATGTATAAACAAATTCTAAACATTGTTGACTATTTTCAAAAATGTTACTGACACTGCATTGTTACTTCAATATGGTATATCTTTTCAAACTTATCAGTAATTTCAACATGTTATTCAGGGATGTTTTGTCTGGGTGATTTTAAATTATTAGCAGTGTGTTCCATTGTCTATTATTTGTCTTAGCTTTTGTTTTCTTGTCCCACTCTGGTCTAGAAAGTTCAGGAGTAACCGTCTTCACCCTAACAGTTTGAATAGACCCAATATGCAAATAATATAGCCAACCATTTCAAGCTGTAAGAAAGTCGAAACAGAACTATCACCCTGATCTGAAATCACTAGCGCTGGGAGCCACCATGTGGCTTTCTACACACATGAGAGAAAGCTTATAATTTCACTCCTGTACTCCGTTCTGCTTAGGTGTATTTTATATTGCAAGAAAACCAGGGAAACCTGTACATGCAATATTGTTAAACAATACACTACAATTCCTAAGATAGTTCTCTTCTTGCCAGACTCCCTAACTGTATGAGACTTTTCTGGAACTGACAGGAAGATTATCAAAATTTGCCATCACTTCTAGAAGGAAAAAGTGGGGCTTTTGACCTTCAAGCACCACCCAGTCACCCTGCTTCTCAATATAACCTACTTTATGTATTCAAGCAATAGAGATGTACTGAGCATAAAGTAGGTGCCCAACACATGCTAGGTTGCCAAGAGGAATGCAAAAGAAATGTTAGATACAGTTTCTGACCTCACAGAGTTTTCTGTCTTATGGAGAAAAACACAGTTTTGTGAAGCAGCTAAATTAAAATGTATAATAGGGTGTGTTAGTTACTAAAGGAGTGGTATGATTAATTTTACAAGAAAGGGGAGATCAGGGCTTCCTTGGTGGCTAAGTGGTAAAAATCCTAAAGGAAATCAGTCCTGAATATTCATTGGAAGGACTGATGCTGAAGTTGAAGTTCCAATACTTTGCCCACCTGAGGTGAAGAACTAACTTACTGGAAAAGACTGGGGAAGATTGAAGGCAGGAGGAGAAGGGGATGAGAGAGGATAAGATGGTTGGATGGCATCACCGACTTGATGGACATGAGTTTGAGCAAGCTCCGGGAGATGATGAAGGACAGAGAAGCCTGGCATGCTGCAGTCCGTGGGGTCACAAAGAGTCAGATGTGACTGAGTGACTCAACTTAAGTAGTAAAGAATCTGCCTGCCAGTGCAGAAGACATGGGTTTGATCCTTGATTTGGTAAGATCCCACATGCTACAGGACAACTAAGCCCGTGTGCCACAACTATTGAGCCTGTGCTCTAGACCCCAGGAGCGGCAACTACTGAAGCGCAAGCACCCTAGAGCCTGAACTCTGCATCAAAAGAAGCCACTGCAATGGAAAACCCACGCACCAAAATGAGAGAGTAGACTCTGCTTGCTGTGACAAGAGAAAAGCCCACCCAGCAATGAAAACCCAGCACAGTAAAAAATAAATCAAATTATTTTTAAAAAATAAAAGAAAGAAAATGGAGGAGAAAGAAAATTACCCAAATCATTAAAGAAAAAAAAAAAAAACATTGGCATGGACTCAATGTCACAATGGTGCCTTTAAGAAGATAAATCTAGATCTGGACTTACTAGAATAGGTAGGATTTTCTGTACTGTGGAAATAATATCAGGCCATCCAGATGTAAAGAATTTCTAAATGTACAAAAGACAAGAAAATAATTCTTAAAATGCAAAAATGAATACTGTCTGCTGTTAAATTTAAATTAATTAAAGATTCACTTTTTCAGTTGTATAAAGTACATTTCATGTGCTAAATAGCCACATATAGTAGTGATTGGAGTACTAGATAGTTTTGCAAATGGAGAATATTTCTATCATCCTAGAAAGTTCCATAGGACAGCTTTGTGTAATAGTTCATAGCAAGATCAACCTGTAAGAGGTGGCAGGCTCAGGGTGAAAGGAAGCTCAGCTCAAGTCTCAGAAAACTTACTTTGAGGGTCAGTGACCAAAGGCACAAAATGATTGCTGTTCCATGTGGTTTCCTAGATAAATGTGAAGATAAATCTCTGATCTTCATTGACCATGAAAAGAAATATGTTCAAGACTTCAAACCTTTTCATAATGAAAGAAAAGAAGAAATATGACAATTAAATGCAATGCATGATCCTGGATTGTATCCTTAATGGGGACAGGAAGGAGGTGAGCTATGGAGGATCTTACTGAGATAATTGATGAATTTTGGACTGTGGATTCATGATGTCTCTAGTGTAGTTTCAAATATTTGAAGGAAAATATGCATATGTGTATAAATATACAGATGGAAGAGAATGATAAAGTAAATGGGGAAGTTCAGTTCAGTCGCTGTCGTGTCTGACTCTTTGTGACCCCATGAATCACAGCACGCCCGGCCTCCCTGTCCATTACCAACTCCCGGAGTTCACTCAGACTCACATCCATCGAGTCAGTGATGCCATCCAGCCATCTCATCCTCTGTTGTCCCCTTCTCCTCCTGCCCTCAACCTCTCCCAGCATCAGAGTCTTTTCCAATGAGTCAACTCTTCACATGAGGTGGCCAGAGTACTGGAGTTTCAGTTTCAACATCATTGCCTCCAAAGAAATCCCAGGGCTGATCTCCTTCAGAATGGACTGGTTGGATCTCCTTGCAGTCCAAGGGACTCTCAAGAGTCTTCTCCAACACCACAGTTCAAAAGCATCAAATTTTTGGTGTTCAGCTTTCTTCACAGTCCAACTCTCACATCCATACATGACCACCGGGAAAACCATAGCCTTGACTAGATGGACCTTTGTTGGCAAAGTAATGTCTCTGCTTTTGAATATGCTATCTAGGTTGGTCATAACTTTTCTTCCAAGGAGTAAGTGTCTTTTAATTTCATGGCTGCAGTCACCATCTGCAGTCATTTTGGAGCCCCAAAAAATAAAGTCTGACACTGTTTCCACTGTTTCCCCATCTATTTCCCATGAAGTGATGGGACCAGATGCCATGATCTTCGTTTTCTGAATGTTGAGCTTTAAGCCAACTTTTTCGCTCTCCTCTTTCACTTTCATCAAGAGGCTTTTTAGTTCCTCTTCACTTTCTGCCATAAGGGTGGTGTCATCTGCATATCTGAGGTTATTGATATTTCTCCCAGCAATCTTGATTCCAGCTTGTGCTTCTTCCAACCCAGCATTTCTCATGATGTACTTTGCATAGAAGTTAAATAAGCAGAGTACATCATGAGGAAACATAAAGGTAATTGGTGAATTTAAGTATAAGTTTCTTGTACTATTTTAGCAACTTTTCAAAATTTTGAAATTATATCAAAGTTAATATTTAAATTTTAGTTAAACCTAAGAGTCATCATATTTCTCTCCAAAAAATTTAATGCTGGGGTATTATCTGATTCAGAGTAATCAAAACAATAGATGTTTTTTTAAAAAAATAGTTTGTAATCTATCATACCAACTAGGAATTAGAAAAGTGATTTTTCAGACATGAATATCTTTATGGAGGATAACTATACATCTCAGAGTTGAACAATATAGGTTAAACTAATTATAAATATTGACATTCCTGGTGGCTCAGTGGTAAAGACCCTATCTGCCAATGCAGGAGATGCAGGTTCGATCCCTGGGTTGGGAAATCCCTTGGAGAAGGAAATGGCTACTTACTCCAGTATTCTTGCCGGGAAAACCCCATGGACAGGGGAGCCTGGCAGGCTACAGTCCATGGGTTCACAAAAGAATCAGACATGACTTAGTGACTAAACAACAGCTGTCTATACTAATGACATAAAGATTATTTCTTTTTTTCTGAAATAAAACCAAGAAAAAATATTGTTTCATTTTCTGAAAATCCATGAAGCAGTCATAAATTAGACAGCTAATGGAGTATTTTATTTCAAGTCAGAAGATACAAATTCAAATTTAATTTTTACTAACTGTGGGATTTTGAGAGAATGAATTTACCTTCCTAACAGTGTCCTAATCTAAAACAAATCTAGTCACCATATAAACCTCATTAAAGAGGAAAAGTTAGTATGAAAAAGGCCAATCTATTGTCTTACATATAGAAAAGAAAACTTTGTCAAGTATATCTCAGCCATGTAAATATATTTTTTAGCCATCTCTCAAGTCCTAATTAGTTGTTAGGTCAGTGGACCTAAGAAAAGAGTCCATCTGAGCTGTGAGATGAAGAATGAGGCATAAGAAATATGTTTCCTAGAGATGGAAAAGAGGGGAGACTTGGAGAGAAACAAATGAAAAAATGTCTGGCTTACAGAATCATTCTACCAATGCCTTACATAAAAGAACCCCAGATATTCTGATATAAAAAGAGCAACAAAAAAATCCTAACATCATTTTTTGCCATGAACTTCCCACCTTTAGGTTTTTAATTCTGATTCTCTGAGATTGATTAGGAGCAACTTTTCAAATAACTTGTTTTAAAGTTATGTAAATGTTATTTTTCTGACTACAAATGCACCTGAAACCATCCTTAAATGGCCTTTACATAAGAAAAGCCAAATTGTTTCAATGTGAAATCTTTAGGTCACAATAATTATCTTTTCAAAATTCTTAGATGTTTTTCATTGTCTTAGAATATTTATTGTAGTATCTGAAACTAGCTGGATATATTTTTCCTTAGTGGATAATCCTTTATTGTCCTTTTCCTTCACTATTTGGATAGTTGACAATTTTTAAATTAGAATTCATTTCTTTTGCAATTCAAAAAGTTTTCAGTATGAGTTTTCTAGGTCCTCTTTATTGTTTTATCTTCAATTTAGTAAAGTCACTCAAATCTCCTTGTGCCAATTAATCAGTCAAGTTTTCTTCTATCATATCTTTATTTACTGTTTCTGTTTCTTATGTTTTGGTTCCCTGGCAAGAACACTAATTAGTCAGATATAGAAGCTCCATTTTAGGTTGTATTAACTATCATGTTCTCTTTCATAATTTTTATCTCTTTAGCCTTTTGTATACACTCTAGGAGACCTTCTCAAGCCCATATTCCACATCACTGATTCATATTTCTGTATGATTATTACTATGTTCAATGCTCTCAATACCTTTTATTTTTTTATTTTTTTTCAATACCTTTTAGAATGTGGACCTCAAACTTCCTGTTTTGCATTTTACATTTATTGAAATTCTTTCACTTAAATATATCCCATTTTTATCTCACTCTGTTCTTTATTGCCAGTGGTTCCTGCTTCAATGGGGCTCATTGTTCTCGCATTTTATTGAGTAAAGCCAAAAGTTTCAGAATGTTCTCTTGATTCTTACAAGATATAACTTGTAGAAACATATTCTTTCTCTGAGCCTTCAAGTTGGTAATTCTTTTCCCTTATTCCATGGTATTTCATTGTTGTTGTTACATATTGTTTTGCTTTTTTCTTCTCTTTACAAACTATCAAATGGGGGCACTTTGTAAACTCTGTTGAGTCTCCTAATATAGAATGGATGAATCACCTTAAATCACAATCTCTAATGAATTGGTGACAACAAAATCTCCTTCTCAGATTCACACCTGGAAAGGAAGTTAATGTGCCAGATTACAATATGATTCTTAGCTCCTAGCAGTCATTCACTCTATTGAATTGAATTAATTAATTGAAGTGGCCACTTCTATTTTTTCTATTCACATCTCATGAGGATGAGATGGTTGGATGGCATCACCGACTCAATGGACATGAGTCTGAGCACGCTCTGGAGGATGGTGAAGGACAGGGAAGCCTGGTGTGCTGTAGTCCATGGGGTCACAAAGAGTCAGACATGACTGAGAAACTGGACAACATCTATTTTACCTCTGGTGTTTTCTTCTGAAACTTTGAGAAAGTGTAATAGACAACAAACTAAAAGTCTATCCATCCACTGTTTCTGAATACGCCTGTCACCATCTGCACACATTTGCAGTGAGCAGTCAGTGGTCCCTCTCTATACCTTCTGCTCAGCTGTTTCTGAAAGATGTTCTTTCTGAATAGCGAGAAAGGTGGCAACAGGGAAATTGGGAGAGGTCTGAGAGTAGGCATGTAAATACTTCAGAATCAACACCTGGATAGTCTTTTTATGGGTTACTATATACCCTGAATATAGACCCAGGAAACATAAAGAAACTATCAATAAAATGTGTCTTCCTATCACTTTTAAGTATTCCCTTTGTCTTGAGAGAAACCTGAGAATACCGTGAAAACTGACCTACTACTGGTTAGCAGAAGCTCCTCCCAGATTCTAGTGTTAGGCTCTTTGAGACTTGATTCGATGTTTTGTCTTTTTAGTGTTTTCTAAGTATGTTAAGGCGTAATTGGCCAAAGTTACATATTAGGACTGTTTTAAATAAGTTATTCAAGATGTTCTTCATTACTAATAGCATCTTAAAGATATTACTTTCAACTGATAAGTATCATTTGCCTAAATAGTATTACCACTATAAACTTTCCAAAACACTCAGTATTTCTGTACACCACAGGAAATTGTTGCAATTCTTGTTGGTGTTGAAAATTCCACTGACCTCCGTCTTTTGTCTCACTTTTCTTTGTCTCACAAAACTAGTAATTTTAAGTAATAATTTTATTCAAATCTATTATTCTTTGAGCCTTTCTATTCATTCAGCATTTTTCTGTATGGTTATTTATGCAGTAAACATTTATTAAGTAGTTACTGAAGGAAAAGAAAGATCAGAGGATGAGATGGCTGGATGACATGACCGATGCAATGGACATGAACTTGGGAAAATGGTGAGGGACAGGGAGGCCTGGTAAGCTGCAGTCCATGGGGTCATGAAGAGTCACACACAACTGGGCGACTGAACAACAACAATGTGGACTAAGCATTTTGACAGACCCTGAAAATATGGATATATAGGTTCTGCGTCCAAGAACTTATGATGGAATCATGAAGACAATGATGAAACAAATCCATATACGATGCTGTAATAAATCTTCTGAAGGTATCCTTAGCATGAAAAATATCTGAATACTAGTGTCAAGTACCATCTGATTTTAATATGTTTAAAGTTATTTTTATCAATTACTTAGATTCAAAATTTCATTTTGAATCCTTGGGACTGAGACTTCTTTGTTTAATTCAAATCATTTTAATCAGCATTTAGTAAATGTCAGCTGTGAGCCAGACACTTCACTTGGCACTGTTTGGAATGCAAAGCTAATTAGGGCAAAATTTAAACCCTTAGTTTCTTAGTCCATTCGGGGTGCTTTAACAAAATACCACAGATTGCGTGGCTTATAAACAGCAGAAATTTAGTTCTGGGGGCTGGAAATTCAAGTTCAAGGTGCCAGCATGGTCATGTTTTCTTGAGAATCCTCTTCCTGGTGCTTCTAGCTGTGCCTTCTTACCAGTCCTTACATGGTGGGAGATGCAAAAGATTTCTGCAGTGTCTCTTCTATGAGAACACTAATCATGAAGGCTCCACCCTCCTGACCTCTCAAAGACCCCTGCTCCTAATACCATTACACTAGGCATTAGCATTTCAAGATTTTGGTGGGACACAAATATGCAGACTATAGCAAGCAGGGACTACAGACTGACTATAATGAACTTTCATTAAAGAACACAAATGTATGGCAGAAATGACCACAATATTGTAAAGTAATTAGCCTCCAATTTAAATAAATAAATTTAATAATAATAATAAAAGAACACAAAGTGTTACAGAGAGATAAAGAGCAGATTACAAGAATGACCCTTCATCAAAGAGTAAAACATTGAGCTAGACCATATTGAATATGAATATAACTGTTACCATTTATTGAGAACTTTCTATATGCTAGTTACTGTAGCATGTAATGTTTCCTGTACATTATCTCTAATCTTGTAAAATGGGACTGTTTTTAACTTTACATTTTTTGTACCAGTTCAGAGAGCCTAACAAACGGAATGACAAGCATTGAAATTTTGCTTGAAAATCTGAATACCCATTTCTCGGGGGCAGGGTGTGGGGGGAGGTTAAATGGGAGACATTTAGGCAATTGAATCCTAAAAGAAAGACAGGAAAGACCATGATCTGAATTAAATGTAGTACCTTTGGCAGATTTCATCTCCTATCTACATGGCTTATGGCCACATATAGATGTAAACTTTGCAACCAGTGTGCAGACTCGAAAAGAAATACTTTGAGGATTATAAATTGTCATCCTCTTTTGAATTATATATATCATACCTCTAAAAGAATTCAACCAAGATAAACATATTACGTTTGTCTCTGAAACGTGAAGAGGTAACAAACGCTTTCCACATAAAAATTAAATATTGTTTTTTAAAAACAATCTTGTTATCAGATTGAAGAGGTATTACCAATGGCCAAGGCTGTGATTGGCTCAGTTTCCTAAAACATGCTATCATTTTAAAGCCTCAGATAAGTTTTCTCCTAGCAGTGGCTGATGATTCTGTCCAACACCTGGAAAACTGAAACACAAATGTGCAATTGTGAAGGAGAAATTTGATCTAGGAATGCAAACTTACAAAACTGGTAGTTGAGGCAAAGGATTGATTGCTTAGCTTGTAATCCGTAAGAACAGAACAAATTTGTTGTGATATTTATATAGGTAAAAAATTAGCAAATATTTTGGAAAATCATTTAGAATATTGGCAACACTTAAAGTTTAATTTTGTCATGCAGCTTAAGCTGAGAACACACTGATCCTATGGATTGATTCAGAAGAAACGTGTCAAGCCTGTGTTAATTTTGGGGGGGAGGTGGGGCGGGAAGGGGTGGGATGATTTCTGTCATATAAACTAGAGTATCTCCTATTACAATACTATTTCTCTTAAGTTTATTACCCACCCTAGGTCACTCTCAATGAAAATTCATATCCATTTCTTTCTAGAGGTTATCATTTGTCCTTTTTAAAAAACATTT
>NC_056056.1:198879303-198924303 GCF_016772045.2 Ovis aries
ACCTTTGACAGGGCTTTTTAAAATCTGGTGGGGATGCTATGATAGCTGCCAAAAAAAAAAAAAAGGATGACTTTGAAGTTGGAAAACTTAGAAAAATATATAAGATATTTTAAAGCTGGCATGCAAAGTAAAGTTAAGAGAAGAGGAGGCTAGGGAAGAAGGGGACCTTTTTCAAGGAGAAAAAGAAATCTTTCCAGGCCTCTAAAACCAGTCTATGAAGACCAGGCAGTGATGCTGAAGACACTTTTTTGACCAAGTTAGTCTAAAATCAAGTTTCTAGGTGCTCTCGGGTGTTTTTCATTCTACCGTGTGAGTTTTAAATTGTGAGGAATTCAAGTAATTGCAGGAAGTGTTCCGTGAGGGTGGAAAGGGGTTCAGTATCAGTTAGGGCGGAACAAGTTCACAGTTTGGTTCTTGGGCCACAGGAGGAGAGGGGAGCGTGGCATCTCTGGACCCGGCTTGTGTGGCAGACCTGCCCTGCGGAGCAGCGACTTTGGAGCGACTTTCATGAACAGAAGTCAGAGAACCAGGCGACTGCAGCCACCCCCAGACGTTTCTCCAAGGGGAGGGTTGCTCGCTCTCCCAGTGTATTCTGCTAGCAGTTTGATTCCCTGGCTTTTATTTTAATTTCCATAATTGGCAGCTTCAGAACTGGCTTTGGAAGACAGTTTGCTTTCAACGTGGCCACCTATTCCAAAAATGCCCCGGTTATTTTAGGATCCCTACCCTTTGCCTCCGGAGCTCTGTCGCAGGACTTCTTTTGGACGGGACCAGGAGGTAGGGTCTGTCCTCCTCCCCACAACCCCTCCAAGTCGACTCCAGCCGAGGTCACATTCTGTGCGCCCCGGGAAAGGGTGTTGGAGGGGGGGTGGGTCGTCCTCAGCGTTGGCGAGCAGCATATGCGTGGGGTGATGCTGACTGCAACTCGCAGGCTTGTAAATTTTCACCCTGGGAAATTAGCAACAAAGCCCGATCTGTCTTGTGGCTGCTTTGCACTTTCCGAGGGCGGCTGTTACTTGACTGAGCTGCAGAACAGGCAACCGAGAGCGAGCGAGGGAGCCAGCGAGAGAGGGAGGGAGAGAAGGAAAGGGAGAGGAGAGGGGAGGGGTGGGGGCGAGAGGTAAATAGTCTTAAATCGGAAGGGAGCTGCTTCTCTGTGGTCTTGACAAGCGCTGCCTGGGCTCCGCCGGCTCAGTAATAACTGAGTGACCTTTTCTTGGGCTGTATTAGGTCTGGCTGGGAAGGGATTGCATTTTGCAGCTGAGAGCCGGGGCTGCTTCAGCTCGGCTCCTCGCGTGCTGCCGGGGTAAGTTGTGTTGAGCCAGGACAGAAAGAGAGAGACAGCTTCGGACTGCAGTTGCCTAAAAGGAGGACACCTGTGGCTCAGATGCGGTCAACACCATTGCTCGGCGGATCCTGGAGGACCTCATTATTTTAAACTTAAAAAAAAAAAAAAAATTCCTCCCTCCCCCTCCTTTTTTTTTTTTTTCAAACAATGCTTCTTTTTGACCTTTCCCAAGGAGAAGAGCTACAAAGCAGCCACTGTGCTTTCTGAACGGCCTCCCCCTGTATCGCTTAATTGAGAAGGTAAGTGCAGCAACTGGATGCACACGCGGCAGCTTATTTGTGGTTGTGTGTGTGTGTCTGCGGGTGCGCGCGTGCGTGTGCGGATGTGGTTTTTTTTTTTTTTTTCTTCCCCAGCCTCTCCTAATGAGGCATAAACTGGAGCTGCAGCCCGGCTCCGCACTGCAACTTTCACTCGGGCTGCAGCTCTGCTGAGACGGTTTTGTTTAAATCATGTGAGGCTTCATTATTTTTATGATGAGACATGAAATAGATGCGGGCGGAAGATGGGGCTGGAAGGCGGGGAGAGCCGAGCGGCTGCGGCGCGGAACGTCTCAACTACGACTCGAGTGGATAATAGTCAAAGTTCCCGAGCAACTGCGGCATTTACACCCCCAACCCCAGCCCCCCGACACCCGGGGAGACAGAGGCTGGGAGAGTTTGAGAGGACATGCTTGCCCTGGCCCGGCCCGTAGGAAGGGAATGCAGTCTTAGGTGGGTTCCGGATACCCCCCACCCTTTGACCTTAGTTTCTGAAATTCATCACCTCCCTCCCCCATGAACTGAAATGACCATCTTTGGGTTCCTGAGGCCACTTCTGCCTCCAGTCCACTGTACCATTGTAACAAAAATACTGTTCCTACCAGATGGAAAAGTGAATGTCTGGGGGGAGGGGGGAGTGGTGTAGGGGGAGGTTGGGAAGAAGTGTCGAGAAGAGAGGGGATCCTTGGAGCGAGGTGCCCCTGTCCTAATCGATGGAAATTCAAACTGCTGCGGCACATTTTATTTTACGGGGGCTACCCAGATTGCTGTTATGAAATACAAGTCAGATTTATGATCTTTTTCATATTGAACATGATATGCTATGCTAACGCTGCATGTGACAGTTTAATCAAATCCATTTGTTACCACGAAGCTAAAAGGGGCCGCTGGGATTTGGGATTACGGGCAGAGTTAGGGAAGCTTGTGGCTTTGTCATTCGCCATCATTTTGTACGCCGCCACCGGCGAGGGGCTCCGGGTGTGCGCCGCATCTCGTCTGGCCGCCCTCATCCCTTCCCCCACCCCCACACGCCCGCCGCCCGCTCCGACCCGCTCCCAAAGTGGGCTTCACAATAGTCGGTCCTCGGCGGGTGTAGGCTGCGCACCGGGTCCGCACTTGAGCTAAATCCGAGGGAAACCCCCTACCACTTCTACCTCTGGGCTGGGTGCTCCATGCGAAGCTGCGGCAACTCAGGCACGCCTCAGTCAACTCATGCAGAAAAAGGAGAAAAGTTTTGGTAAGGTTACAATCTATCATAGATGCACTTTGCCGGCGCTCGGCACTCTCTGCTGCTCCAAAGCCTTCTTGCCCTTCCGCGGCTTTTGTGTCTCTTGGAAAAGATCTGAAATATTATTGTTTGTAACTGCTTTGAAAGACGGCTGCTTAAACCAATTAATCTTGCTAGGTGCAACAAATAACTGCTACATTCTTTGCAAAGCATCCTTGTGTGGCGGCAGAGACACTACCACAAAAGGCTGGAACATAAACTCCTCAAGGGATTCTTTGTTAGAGTGTATGTATGTTTCTTATTTTTTTTTTTTTTATTTTGCATGTGAGCTGCATCAAAATTGAACCCAGTCTTGCAAATCTCTTGTTGGCCTTTGCCAAGCACTAGCACTTTGCTGCCATGGTAACTGTAATTAAACTGATAAGAGTGGAAAAATGTCAGTATCTCTGAGCCTTGCAGCTGCATTGGAGAAAAAGGGAATCAAATTGGTTCCCAGCTCCATTGCTCAAAAAGGGGAGGGGGTGGTGGTGGAAGGATGGGGAGGGGAGGGTTGGGAGTTGAAGGGGCAGAACAGAGTTAAGCAGCTCCAGCTCCTGAGATCTGGGGACATCTATTTGCATTGTTGTCCCTTAGGGGGTTACAGCCTGTAGGGACGCTCTGGGCCAGTGAACAGAGAGAAACAAGCTTTTAGGCCCAATCCAGTTCTCTAATCGGGGCCGGGGCTGGGGAGAGGATGAAGATGGGCAGGAGGAGAGAAAATCTTTTGTTTGGTACCTCTTGGCAATCGAATGGCCGGTGTTGGCCAAATTCTTTTAATCTGTGTCACTGCTCCCAGCTGCAGAACCTGCATTCCCATTTTCGAATCTTCCTGAGGCACCTCAATGCTGCCAACCCCCTTTAATGGATTCCCCCTTCCCGCTCCTTTTCCCAAATTGATCTCTGTGCATCTTCCGACGGGGACAAAATGTTTTCCACTCACTGCGGTGTAGTCAGTCCAAAAATATAGAAGACTGGGTCTAAGTGCTGCAGATCTTTTATTATGATTTTTTTTTAACCCCAGCGTGTTGTGGAGTTGTGGTTACTTTGTTGTGTTAACTACTGAAGCTGAGACTGCGCGGATGAATGGCACAGAACAAGGGGACATAATGGAGTTAATCAAGCGTTAGGCTGCCTCACAATGCAATCCAGGCAATTAAAAGCTCACCAGAGTTTAAATGAAATGGTTCTACTTATTTCTGCACACCACACTGCACAGGCTATTATTTATGTCTTTTTTAAAAATTATGATTTCCCTTAAACTGTCAAATAACTCAGAATGGCAAGGTCTCAGAGGCAATAAGAATTTCTCTCAGAACAATTTACATGCCAATCTAAAACTAGTTACGGGTCCTGATGTGCTATAAGCAACTTGCAAAATGTTTCTCAGCTCTGAACACATAACTCTTAGCCAGACGCGTTCTGCCGGATGCTGAAGGGAGGCTGCCGGCTGGTTCATGCCTGTTTGGTACAGGGTAACGTGGTGACTGCAAAATAGTCGTTTTTTTCAACAACTGTTAACTTGCAGAGTATCGAAAATGATTTCCTTTTCAAGAGTAACGTGACGTTGTTTTTGACACGAAGGTACCAGGATGGAGTGTAAAAATCTCAAACTCCTTCTATGCCCAAGGCCAAACAGAATTCTGTAAGAGTTTCAAATATTAATTGGCCTCTGAGTGCTAAATTAAAATGTCAACCCAACAAAAACATTTTGTGAGGACAAGCAGGGTGGTGTTGCTTGTGCCAAATGTTGGTATCTCCTGTCTTGTTCGCAAAGCGTCGTGAATAAAGATAGTTGACCTTCCACACTTGGTGATGAGAACACAGCTCAGAGAAACAGAGCTTAGCTACAACTAAGAAGGATTTGGATCAAAACATTTTCAGCTTGATGATATGAAAAAAAACAATAGCCTTATAAATTGGGTAATTAGACTAGCTGCTTTAAACATACCTCTCGGTGTTCTCAATCATGAAATCCAGGCTGTCATTTAGTATATCACAGTTTTTCCTTCCCCCAGGAAGACGGTTAAGAGGCACTTAGGTATGTTCTGTACTGTAATTAATGGGATTCATTCCTTGTGGAACCTTGCGAGAAGACGGTTAACTAGTTGTGATCAAAGAAACTTCATTTGTTAGAAGTTCTAGAGAGTGAGATTTAGCAGCACTATCAAGGGTTATGATTAATCTACACTAGACCCCGAGCTCCTTCAAAGAAAGGAGTAGAAAGCTGGCTATAGGAATACCACCTGCTCCTCTGTACAAATCCAGCTACTAATCTGCAGATCCAAGGACCACGGCTGTGCATCTCATGCAGAAAAAGCAGCTACTCTGATGCTTAGCTGCTGGTCCCTGCTCCGTCACTCAACCAGAGAAGCTATTTTCTAATGGAAATTCAACATCATAATGCTATTATGTGAAATGCATGTATCATTTATAGTTAGAAAAGTTATTCTGCTGTGAGGGTATGGTGTCTTGTTGTCTCTTAGTGTGATTAAAAAAGAAAAAGATAGTGAAGATAATAAAGGTAAAGTCTTTATCATCAGGCATCAGAGGTAACCGAGAAAGGTTTAGCTGTTTGGGAGCAGGGAACACACCGATAATGCTCTAGATTAAGGCTTGGTATTTCTTTCTTGATATTGTTTCAATTGCAGACACATTTAGTGTTTTGTGTCCTTCTGTGTCCAAGTTTAAAACTTTCTGACTAACAGAGGAGGCATGATATAGCATTGGTATCTCTGGATTGTAAGAAGGCCATCAAGTTTGGGCTGAAGTGTCATTCCGCTTTGAACCAGTCGCTGAACCTCTCACACTATCATAATTTGTAAAATAAAAGAAATTGGAATCAGTAGTTTAGAGTACTTAAAATGCGTTGATATGTATGCAACTGTGAATAATTTGTTCAGCTTTTTGAAAAACTGAGTGTTTGACATTTAAGAAAGAAGAAACTAGAAGGCAAATATCCTTTCACTGGAAAAAAAATTTGATCAAGTTGTATTAACCAGAGAATTCAATTCATCTCCTTATTTATGATATGGAAATATGTCTCTAAAATGTATAAATGTCCCTGTGTCTAGTTTAGCATGTGTGTAGTGTGTAATATATGTATATAATATATATTTGCCTGTGGATGTTTGTGTAACTTTATATATATTGAAACTTTGTCTTCTGTTGTTTTTTCTTTGCTTTGTAAAATAAGTGCATGTTTATGATAATAAATTACTTAATCCTATAGTTTAATTTTATATAAAAGTATATAGCCTATAGTTAGATGATCTGCCACTAAGAGATGCATGGATCAATGCTTGTGAGTGTCAATGCATTTTGAAAATTTTTAACATAATGAATGCTTGGAAATATCAAGGACATAGAGGGAAGTATTTGGATGTAAATAAGTATTATAGGATTGGTGAACTTTTTGGGTGACTGCACTTAGGCTTAAGTATAAACATCTCTACTGCTAAGTGAGGTTAGTGTATCCCATAAAAATGAACTTTCCTTCCACCAACTCATTCTTGACTCCTACAGTGTGTACACAGATTAGTCTGTTAAATAACTTTTTTCTAGATTGTTAACCATTGACTCCTATTTTCTCCTGAAAGGAACTTCCCTATGTAGAAAACTATACCAATAGAAAATTATTTACTATTAGTTCATGTAAATGATATCATCTTACCAGGTATAAGATGAGTTAATTGTTTTTGCTACTTTATAGGTGTAACTTCATGAATGATTTAACAAAGACACTTAACAAAGTTTGAACCTCTTTCTTTTCAAAATTTATTTCAATTTCTGTATATTCATATGTTAGCCACTCAGTCATATGTTAGTCATTCAGCCAGGCTCCACTGACCATGAGATTCTCCAGGCAAGAGTACTGGCATGGGTAGCCATTCTGTTCTCCAGGGGATCTTCCCAACCCAGGGATCGAACCCAGGTCTCCTACATTATAGGCAGGTATTTTGCCATCTGAGCCACGAGGGAAGCCGAAAGTCTAACACTCCTTGAAAACGGCAATCAGAAATGTTTAACTTAATGGAGGTCTTCGGACACCTCTTCATTTTTGAAGTCTCAGCTCTCTTTTTTGTTCTTGTCTTCCTTCAGGTATACAAATGCTCTCAGTCCAGCCAGACACCAAGCCGAAAGGTTGTGCTGGCTGCAACCGAAAGATCAAGGACCGGTATCTGCTAAAGGCATTGGACAAATACTGGCATGAGGACTGCCTGAAGTGTGCCTGCTGTGACTGCCGTTTGGGAGAAGTGGGTTCTACCCTGTACACAAAAGCTAACCTTATCCTTTGTCGCAGAGACTATCTGAGGTAGGAATTCGCCTTGCACACCAGTGATCACTGGATTCCTTTTAAAATATTTCTGTAAGTGTACTTGTGCGTTTTGTGTCTTTCCTGCCAGCTTCTATTCCTGAAAGATGTCCACCTGGCAGCCTTCAGCGCACTATGTCTGTGGCACAAACGAGGGCTTGAGTCATGGTCAGGAAAACACAGTATCTCAAAGTCTTTCTGTTTGCCTTGCCTGATGCTCCTACCTGGGGATAAGTGAACCAACCTCCAGTTCATGTCAAGGTGTTCGGTATGAATCAGCATACAAGTTTTCTTAGCAGGAAAGTGACAGGGTCAGGCTGAGCATAGCACAAAGTGATTCCGTGATCTTTCTGTTTCAGATTTGTCAGAGAAAGTTGATTTGAAACTCTTATCTGGTATTTATTAGAAGGATCTTTAGTAGAATGTTGAAAACTTCCTCCAAGTGTGAATATACCTCCCCCTGCTCGCAAACCCCAGGGCGTTCCAAGTGATCTTCGCAAAGATAGCATTTGAATGTTCGTCTGCCTCAAGACTTGCAGTAGCTTTATGGAAAACAACAAAGTAAAGACCTCCGTCATTATAGGGAAATGATAGCCACTCTCCAACCTATAAACATCTGAATAGTTTCAGGACAACGCAGCTGTTCTTGCTTCTGAAGCTATGAAGCAGGTTAATCTTCTAGCATTTAGTACTCTACACATGGACTTAAATGTTTAAGAAAAATTATTTTGCTTTTCAGGGGACTTTGTGACTTCATTCAGCTGCAAATTACTTATATTAATAAAGCAGGATCTATCAAATTAGAGAAATGATATATGGCATCATTTGGGTTTTCATATTTGATACAATTAATCACTTTTTCTAGTCTGACATTAAGTGATTTATTTTGAATTTTTTTCTCTTATGACACAAAATTTATCAATCAGCAGAAACTCCTTGGTCATTTCGGGAGGTGTTTTCTAGGGAATTTGGTGCTGCTTCATATATAATTCAGTTATTTTCAGTCCAATTCAGTTTCTATATAGAAGAACATATTGTTTGATGAATGGTCGTTACAAGAGTGTGAGCCTGGTACTGTTTATCAGATTCTACTCTCTCCCCTCTTAGGACTGCTTCATCTGACAGCCTCCTGACTAATTATGACCACTTGCTGCCACTTCTCTGTGTCCCAAGGGCACAAAATACATGTAAGGTCCCAGCCATGGAAATAGGAAGTGGCTTTAGGGAAGGAGTTCTCTAACTACTGCAACTAATCATTAGAATTAAGCTATTCCATGAATTCTTGTAGACTCTGCAGTCTTGGAACTTTCCTCTTGCAAATAAAAAATTCTCTTCTGCTCTTTGTGAATTAGAGCCTGATTTCTGCACAGAGTGTATTTGCTTTTAGCGACTTGACATTGCTTCCTAGTTTTGCTTTATCTTGCTTTCCAATAGCCACAAGCTTTTGGATTCTGTCTTTGACTTTTGTTTACCACTGCAGAATCTCCAGTGGATTCGTGTAAAAACACTTTCGAAAACAAGGAGTTTATATAGTCTAGGCAAGATTAAAGTGTTCTAATAGGCAATAAAGACAAAAATTGAGTCAAATTTAGAGTCTTTTGAAATCTCTGGCTATTTTCAACTCAAAAATACAAATTTGCCAATGAAATACCTGTGTCCTGAGTGAAACTCTTTTGCGGTTGTCAACAAAGTCGAGAGCAGAGAAAGTAATCTTGTATTGTCTTCGTCTTCCTTATGGTAGTAAAAATAAGTTGTTCAACTGATATTTGATAGTCTCAAGTAAGTGTGTTGTTGAAGGGAATTTATCAAAATAGTGTTTAATCTCAGAAATCTTTATCTCTAAAAGAGTCTATTTGCTGCTTTGTGTGATACAACTTTTAGTTGATTTCTGATAAGCTCAAACTTTTAATCTTTACTTTTTTTTCTTTAATCTTAACTCTTTCAAATTTAAACCCTGGTCCAGATTGCCAATATATTCATTTCTCAGAGTGCAATTTCCTCTCAAATTGGTCATTACCGCATTAATGGCCAGTTGTTATGTTAACAGCCTAAGGGTTGTTAACATTTCAAACTAAGTTGTTAACAACAAGCTTATCCCTTATTTAAACCGAAGGTTTTGTTGTATATAACATGGCTTCTTTGGCAAGAAGTAGTTCGTCAACACTTAAAAACTGCTGAAGTGAAATGGGTAAATGGCATGGGTGTAAAACACCGTGTTACGTGTTACAGATTATGCCGCAGATGTGGTATTAGTTTTATGTGGAAAGTGCATAGCACAATGAAATTCTGTCTGTTTAAAAGCATACGTCTCTGATTGGCAAATTAAAATAATCTGATTCTGTATGTCAAATAGATGAAGACGTTCAAGCAGATTTTATGTACAAATTAATGTCTTCGAATCTGTATAAACAAGCATTCAAAATGCTTATGCCTGCTGTGTGAGAGACATGATTTTAAGTTAGACAAAAATTAACTAAGGGAAAAAGGGAAGTGCACCTCAAATTGTTACTATCTATTTATTAATTACATAAAATCTGCAATATGATCAGTGAACAAGTAATATTCTATGGCTGTTTTCCCAAGCTTTGAAAATAACTCTTCTCATTTCCTTCTGTGTTCAGCACATTGCTTTCTTGTATTTTGCACAACCACTGCTTAACCATTTAAATCCTATTAAAAAGTAGTTTAGATTGATTTTTGGATATTATGTGATATCTTTGAGGTACAAACGAGCCATACATACTTTACAGGTTTGTATTTCTCGGTCTAACTTTCCAGGCATCTAAGTAAGAATGTGGGAAAGGATAAAGAAAAAAGTAGCTTACCTGCACCAGTAAATTATAGATTATAGATATTATCTTGGGCCAGATAATTTTTCACATCTACAGAAGAGTGAAATACTTTTCGCCAAGTTTATTTAACTTCCTAGTTAACTCCTCCTTCCAAAAGAGAACACAAAAAGCACTTTTATTGCTGAACAGTGAATCTTGAAGTCCTTACGTTTTATTAATATTTTGCCTTATTCTGAGTAGAGGTGGTGATGACAGGTTTTTACAAGTTCTTTATATGATAAATATAAGAATTTAAATCATAAGATATTTTCTTTAGGGTGTTGGAAACTGTTATTGCAGTAATTTTTTCTTCTTTGAGGCACATTTAGCTGTATTTAAGAAAAAGAAAACATTTTTACAGTTTATTACTAAGTTTCAAATCTTGACAGTTCCCTTACCATAACCGGGCTGATATAGTATTTTTTATTTTTTCTGTAGAATGTAAGATAAACGTGTCTGATGAGAGGGAATTTGTCAGTTTGTAAAGGATTTGTCGCCATCCTCAGAAACTAATTAGAAATAGGAGCAGAAACATTGACATTTTAAAAATTCCTCTATTAACGCTTTCTGACTTAAACTATGAAGTCAATCTGCCCACTGATATTTATATGCCAAGACCTAACAATGTATCTGGTAAAAATATATCCAGTACAGTTAGTTTTTTTTTTTAAGTTGTTTATGATAAAGTAGACATGGAAGCGTTTTTGTGCCTTGAACTAAAGAATGCATAAAGTAAATTAGCAATTACTATGTAAAACTAGCCAAGGTTTAGTAATGATGTTTACAGGACTATAGTTACTACTAAACTATCTTTCATTCTGATTTGTTTGGTAAGTATGAATAAAGTAGTTAATATATCATCAGTTTTAGAATTAAGATTTTATATCAAATTTCATGAAGTCACAACCACAAGATAAACCATAGTACTTTACTTCTCAACTTGGAGGCAGTGTAGAATATTAGCACTTACACTTAAGCTTTCGGGCCATTTTTGCCAGTTTTTAAATTTAAGCCTGAGTTTTCTTGCTTGTGGTGTATTTTAAGCATCAAGGTGATGAAGACTGTATCTTGAGTCTCTGTGAATGATATTTTACCAGAGAATGTACTCAAAGCTATAGGGAAAGCTACATATAGCTTTTTCTACACAAGAAACAGAAAACATCTTGTATAAAAGATAATGTAGTTTGCTATTTTTATACATGAAGATGATTTGTTTAAAATGAAAGTACTGGGAGAAAGTGATGCTTCATGCTCCACCACAGCTACCAGTTAACAAAAAGGATTTGAAACTGTGATGCTGATTGCCTATTTTAGTGCTTCAATGTACTAATATGATTTTTACAATAGAAAATTAAAATTAAATGCTACATAGAACATTAGCCTAGCTATAACTTTATTTCACACTGATCAAAAGTGGAGCTTCTAAATAAATTTTTATGAGATTAAATTTATGTTAGTAGATAATTATGGCCTTAAAAGTAAATATGAATATATTATTAATATTATTTTATCTGACAGTTCACTGCACAGATTCTTTTTTAATGCTAACTGACATTCATTCCGTTTTTCCTGCTTTGTCCTCTTTTTAGATATTAGGCAGTTGGAGAGCAGTACATTATTATTATTTGAAATATAACTTTTTATTGTTTTAAATTCCAAAAAAACTAATCTTATATTAGTTCCTCCCAAATAATTTTTTTATTTGAGCTTTCTTAATATTTTATTATAGTCATAACTTTATCATATTTAAATGTCTAAGCTAATCTTTGTATTTTGAGATATTTTGCTAAGTGTTAATAACTTAGATTCTAGACTCTAGGGTCTTTTAAAAATACTGCTACATTTCCTGCAAATTATCTTGCTTTATTTACAGCTTTATAAAATATTATAATTTTAAGTTTATTTTTCTGTTTATTATAGAAAAGCATTATTGCATTCTATTTCAAACATTTTATAGTATATATCTATCATTCATGGATCAGCACAAATCAAGAGGGATAATTTTGTGCAATACTTTGGGAGAACACCCCTTGCTTTAGAGAAAAATTGGTAGACCCACACTAGAATTCCTGAGCAACAATCTCTCTGCAATAATCTCTGTTAAAAATATCCCATCTCATAGAGAATTTCTTATTTATAAATTTATCTGTCCTTAATTCTGTAATATACTCATTTTCAGGGGATGAGTACTTAATTATTCTAGTTTTGTGCCTTTTGCTTTGTTTTATAGACTTGAGATATTGTCACTGAAAATAACCTCCACTAAGAATATTAAAAATAAAACACTTCACACTGTTTCTATGTCTTTACTGTTTTTTATCTTTTCATAAAGCATGGAATACTTCAATCAGGATAGTTTTTAAACATAAAATGGATAAGTTAGACATACCTGACTTAGCAGAAAAATATTCTGTTTCTACAAGTATATTTAGGATTAAATACACATGGAAGAACTACATTTGAGAATTGCTAAAATTGCTTATTTTGCGCTTTATAAATACATAGAACTCTGGGAAAGAATCTCTTATTTTTGGTTGCTCTTAAAGTGTATCAAAGTAAGGCAGCACTTCATTTATAAGCTCACCATTAACTTCCATTAAGTGACTAATAGTAAATGTTAATGCTATTTTGACTGCATAAACATAATTTATTAAGGAATCAGTTTAAAATATGCTGAAAGTAATAATTTTGTAAATGGTTTTGATGAATATATGCATTGTAGAAATGCATTATGTAGTTCAGTTTTCTGTCTCACATAAAAATTATGTAGCTTTAAAGAAGAATTGCACCAACCTAAAAGACCACTGTATTTTTTTTTTTCATTATAATGTGAGTCATTGAAATCTTATTTTACCATTTGGTTTGAAAACATTTACCAGTTCCTATGAGAATGTCTTTTATCATTCAAAATTATACGTTGTAACCTCATCCTATCTTCCAAAAAGAAATTAACGTTTCTCACTTTTATCCATAAATGTTAAAATATGTAGATTGTAAATGTAGGACAAGATCTTGAAAACAAGGAAAGTAAAAATTAAAATAGCAATACTCTCTCAATCAACCCGATAGCTTTTAAAACAGAATTCACGTTAGCCACATTTCTTTAAAAAGGCATTTTTCTCCTTTTTAATTTTTTAATCAGCTTATACAAGCAATTATTCCTCCTGATTCACAGCATTTCCCTTTGGCGGCACCTGAAGAGATGCAGGGTGCGCATGCACGCTGCACATACAGATGTTAGAATCTATACAGCCTTGGAATGTGCACCGACTTTGGTCATAATTGACTTTTACCAGATCACCATACTTTGGCAGGCTTTGAAACTTGTAAAATTCAGATACTTGATGCCAGCTAATTCCTTAGTATTGTAAACCATAGCTCTGACTTATTCCTACAGAGTGTTCACCATTCTAAGAGGAAAGACAAGTTTTATAATACTGCAGAAGGCCTAACTTTATTCCCTTGTGATTTTTATCACCCAATTCTGTTTGTCTCAGCTCCAGTGGAGTTTGATACTGTCTGCTTCATTTCCGTCTCTACCATCGTAACATACTTGTTTTGATGATTAACCGTATGTTCCCCTTCTCAAGGGTATTTATAAGAAATTTATTTTGAAGTAGAAGTTCCATTGTGAAGCAAGAAATGTGACATTTAGTTTTGTTTCTTACTTTAAAGCGATTTCTTTTGCTTATTGAGGTTTTTTCCCCCTTATTATCCATGTAAATGGATAACTCTTCCCTCAAGAACTTCGGACCTAAGCATACCCTTTTATTATATTCATCAAGCATGTTTGCTGTATTACAGACATAGTTATGATGAATCCCACATCAGTCACTTGGGCATTCACCTGCACCATTTTTGCTTTCTGCTCGATACCATCAAGACTTCTTGATAGATATTTTTCTTCTCAACGAATTTTTTTAGTTATATAAAGATCCCATTTCTTTTGCTGAATTCTTTTACTCCATAGTTTTGGGTTTTTATGATGCAGAAATCTCTAGCTGTGGACTTTATTAGTTGAAAACAAAAATCACACTTGAGATAGTCATGTTGGAATAGTTAGATCTCTGATTTGAAGTTGGAAAATTAACATTAAGCTGCATGTATTAAGTTAGACTCTAACCAGCATGTTTTGTTATGATTCAATGTAATATTAAAAACTCTCGAACTGGGCTACTGGGAAAATAAAAGACTCTTAGGATTTCAAAGATTATTTGCATAGGAGTACACCAAAGCCATATTTAAGTAAAATTGTTATTACTAATGCAGTAAAGCATTGCCTAAAGTAAACCCATCCTATTAATAAAAACAAAATCAGTTTTAGTAAACATAAATATCCAATATGACATGGATTAGTAATGGGGCAGGGATCATAAAATGTACTAATGATAACATGTAATAATTATCTAAATACCTCCAAGAAAAAATAAATTCCCATCTCACGCTGTGAGATCCCAACAGGCAACTTCAAGAGCAAAAAGAAGTTTTAGACATCACTAGTTTATTCTGCGGAGAAGGCAGTGGCACCCCACTCCAGTACTCTTGTCTGGAAAATCCCATGGATGGAGGAGCCTGGTAGGCTGCAGTCCATGGGGTCGCTAAGAGTTGGACACGACTGAGCGATTTCACTTTCACTTTTCACTTTCATGCATTGGAGAAGGAAATGGCAACCCACTCCAGTGTTCTTGCCTGGAGAATCCCAAGGACAAGGGAGCCAGGTGGGCTGCCATCTATGGGGTCGCACAGTCAGACACGACTGACGCGACTTAGCAGCAGTTTATTCTGATTTCAGAAAACTTTTAAAACAATGCCATGTTTTTATTCTAGCAATTCTATTAATAGCAGAGGTACATGTCATTATTGAAAATATTTTATTCTCTTCTTTGTTTTAAAAGATTTTGAAATCGCTTAAATAGTACCCTTTGATAGATTGCTCACATTTCACCAAAAAAGTTAAGAGTCAAGACTGTTCACAAAATACCTTATGGCATTGAGCATGATGCTTACTTTGTTTTTATCAACCATCCCATAAAAACACATTCTGACCAACAGCTGCATATTAGACACAGGTGACTTAGACTGTAAAGAGACTGCCTGCAGTGCAGCAAACCCAGGTTCTATCTCTGGGTCGGGAAGATCCCCTGGAGAAAGGAATGGCAACCCACTCCAGTATTCCTACCTGGAGAATTCCATGGACAGAGGAGCGTGGCAGGCTACAGTCCATAGGGGCACAAAGAGTTGGACATGACTGAGCAATTAGCACTTTCACTTCACTTTCTAAGATGAGTGTTCCTTTGCTTGAGTGGAAGGGATGGGAGTAGAGAGGTGAATAAAAAAATGAGCATAACTTCTAACACTAAAAATGAGTAGTAGTTTCAATTGGCAGGTTTATTTAGTTTTACGGGTGAGAAGTTCAACTGTACTATACTATGAACATAATTTTAAAGCCTATAAGTATTACATATGACTATCCATTGAGGGATGTCTGTGTTTTGGGAGATAAAAAGAAATAATGTTACTGAATTGCCTAAAAATTTAGCAACTAGTATTTTCTGTGACCATTTATTAGGGAAAAAAAAATGAAAAAGGTTCTAAGCTATAAGAACCCCTTCTTTTGACAACATGTCCTTACTGAGTGAATAGGATTGGGGTTTGTAATTATGATTACATGTTTGTATTTATGATTACATGTTTTGCTGTATCTAACAGTGTGAAAATGAAGCCATTTAGTTGCTTAACAAATATTTGAGTGCCAATATTTCATTTCTATAAATAATGAATATATAACTATATTTCTAATTGATTTTGTATAATACATAAATACAAAACTATTAATATTTTACTATGTAAAGAATAAGATAGTCTGGGAAATTTGGGAAGCACTTAATGGCAAATTATTTTTCAATATTTTTTTTTAACAGCTGATGTACTCACCATTGTTAAATAACTAAGGAAAAAATAGGAGGAGTTTTAGTGTCGTTCTATCACATGGAACCAGTACAGAGAATGAGAAGAGGTATAATTAGGAATGAGTAGAAAAAAAATTCAGGGGGGATGTTATAAATAATAAGTAAAAATTGTGCTCTGTGAAAATCCATTGGTAAGCCAGTAGTCCTTTTATAAAAACTGAGATTCAAGCTTCATAGTTAAGTTTCAGATGCAGAGAAAGATAGAGTTAAGCCTTGTAACTTTCATGCTGTTTGTATCATGCGGCTCTCACTGCAGATACTGGTAAGTTATCAACAGATGGCAAAACACTTAGCATCATAGGTCCCCATTTTCCCACTGAACAACTATTATCCTGTACACTCTAGGTGGGGCTTCCCAGGTGGCACTAGTGGTAAAGAATCTGCCTGCCAATGCAGGAGATGAAGGTTCAGTCCTGGGTCAGGAAGATCCCCTGGAGGAGGAAATAGCAACCCATTCCAGTATTCTTGCTGAGAAAATTCTGTGGACCGAGGAGCCTGGCAGGCTACAGTCCATGGGGTCACATAGAGTCAGACACGACGGAGCGCATACTCTAGGTACTGTACAAAGCTGTCAGACACAAGGCAGAGTAAACCACAGAAATAACTCCTTGCTGTGCAGAGATTATATTCTAGTTGGGAAAGCAGATAATCAACAAAATAAGTATTGAGTACATTAGGAAGATAATAAATGCACAGGAAAAATGGAGTAGTGTAAGAGTTTGAGCAAGCTGCAGGAGTTGGTGATGGATAGGGAAGCCTGGTGTGCTGCAGTCCATGGGGTCGCAAAGAGTCAGACGCGACTCAGCGACTGAACTGAACTGAAGAGGTTTGCAGAATTTGTATTTATGAATGATGATGACTGTGTGAATGTGGTGGGGAGGAGATAAGGATTTGAAAAATTAAACAGGGTAGACAGGCACAGTTTGTTGAGAGGGTGACTTGAATAAAGACCTAAAGGAAGTGAAGGAGCTAGCCATGGGAATGTGTAGGTAGGACATTCTGGGCATGGGGCCGGTCAGCATGAAGAAGTTGCAGTGGAAGACTTTCTAATGCGTTTGAAGAAAATCAAGGATGCTCGTGTGGTTGGAGTGAGAGAGAGAGAGGAAGAAGCAAGGATTAGAGGCAGCCACTGTGGTTTTGTGGAACCCTGGTATCACTGTTTCAACCATGAATGCCCCCTATACTTTTCTAAATGACAGGTGATAAAGTGGTACCAACTGAGAACCACTGTGATGCTAACTCAGGCTGTTATAGACTGAATTCCCATTTGGGATTACAGAACTCATCTGCTAAATTGAATGAGATTATTTTAATGTATAATTTACTAGTATTTTTTTACATCTTTTTATTTCGCTTCAGTAATGACCCTGTGTGATTATATAATAGTTGTGAAGTATGTGTCTCAAAATAGACCCCAGGATTAGGTCATTTGACTGTTGCTAATTCACAGGGATGGTATAGTTGTATGTCTGAGCTGAAACTGATACATCTACACATGTCTACTATATGGTTATTGGAGTATTTATTATATAATACAATAGGAATGTTCATATTGATGAGCTAAAGCTGCCAACACAACATGGGTGAAGGTAACATCTTGGCCAAAGATGTCATTAAACTCTTCCCTGATCACAATATAATAGATATTTTTGAATACTTACGTAATAAAAATTGGAAAGATACGGATTTTTCATAGGCCGACAGTTTCTACTCTTGAAGGGGAAATGTCAGTAATTCTATCTCTGAAAACTTATCTTTTTCCATTATTTTTAAAGTCAAGCTGAGTTTTGTTTAATGAAATTAATTTCTGGTACAAAACATTTAAAATAACATATTTGCTCTCATTATGGTCAATATTTCCAAATCCAGCATTTAGAGGAAATACATCAAAGACGTGTTATTACTTAAAACAATTGAATCACCTTCCTGATGAGATGAGATAAATTGTTACAGAAGTGTTCTGTTTATACTCATGCTTCTGGCCCCTCACCTAACCCCAGCTCACTAATTTTAATTTCACATTAACAAGAGCCAGGCATTTATCTTCCAAACTAAAAGATTAATATGCATTCTTATTTGTGAGAGTGGGATCTGGATGTGCCAGCTGTCTGTACTTTTAAAATTAAAAGTTAAATTTCAGCAGTAAATACAATCAAAGTTCTTGAGCCTGTATTTAAATTTATAAAATGGGCTAGGATGCATTATGGGTGTTGGCTAAGGAGCTGCCCATTGATCTGACAGAGAGTCACAGCATGAACAAGTGAGCTTCCAAAGCGGTGATTGTCTACACTTCATGCACAAAGAAATCTCGAACACACTTTCCAGAAAGCTATGAAGTGGTGGCCAGATGACTTTGCAAGCTTTAATTCCTACTGTCATCCTGCACATCCTAAGTGTTTTGTTTTGTTTTTTACCTGTTACGATCTCTAGTAGCTCTTCTATTCTATTTGGTAGGTGGGGTATGTGTTGTAACAGCCATCTTGTCCTCCTTTAAGCCAAAGACCTATATTCCTAATCACTTTGTGATTCTCACCTTCCAAAATGAATCAATTTGAGCTTTATTTTTTTAAAAAAGATTTTTGGCCATACCATGTAGCATGCAGGATCTTAGTTCCCCAACCAGGGATGGATATTTTTGAATACTTATGTAAAAAGATATGGATTTTTCATTGACTGCCAAGTTCTACTCTTGAAGGAGAAATGTCAGTTATTCTATCTCTGAAAAGTGATCTTTTCCCATTATTTTTAAAGTCAAGCTGAGTCTTGTTTAATGAAATGAATTTCTGGTACAAAACATTTAAAATAACACATTTGCTCTAATTTTCATCCCTTGCAGTGGAAGTGCCAAGCTTTAACCCCTGGACCACCAGGGAAGACGCCCAGTTTGAGCTTGATTTTAAGGAAAAGTTACTTGGTCTTGACTGATAGTCTGCTAAGTGTGGAAATAATCTCGTCACTGATAGTTATTAAATTAACTATCATCTTTAGCACAGAGATCACATGCTTATTCCACTAAAGGTGTTCAATGCTTTGTCTTCTCAATTAACTGTGGATTGCTGCAGTGACCTGAGAAAAAAGTAATGTATTTTGAGGAGATTAAAATTTTTAAAAAAAAATTTTTTTATTTAGGAGTAAGCAGAGCCTTTCATTCTTACTAAAACTCAGTTTTTCACTGTGCTTCTAAAGTCACAGATTGGGGGAAAAAATAATAAAATGAAGTCACAAGCTCATTCTGCATTTCATTTGAACACATATAGTGTATTTTAAATTTTTCGCTGGGTATTTCTCATTAATCTACCACATTGTGTTACCCCACTCCAGCTATCATTAATGGCATGTTAGTCATATGTGACTGTTAGGATGCATTCATTCATCTGCTGTTTTTACCTTCTGTGATATTACTTTATACAAAGAAAAATGTGTATTAGTTCTTACTAATTCTCTAAGTTTCTCCCAAACCAGATGCTAGTTAGACCTAATCCCTAGGTTTCAGAGGCATCAAGGTGAGGAGTACAGATGTGATGTCTGCCCTTTTTCTGTGACTTCCTTGTATCTTCCTAGGCAAGTTAACTGAACCTCTCCAAGCCTCAGTTTACCTATCTGTACATAGGAGTAGCAAACCCATTCAGGCAGTGTCAGTGAAACACCATAAGGAAAGAATCAACACATAGGCCAACACTCTAGTGTAAGCTTCTGTTGTTACAGAGGAAGAATTGTGCTGAGTTATGGGTAGTTATGGCGCTACCAGGTAGAGCCAGTGGTAAAGAATCTGCCTACCATTTCAGGAGATGCAAGAGATGCAGTTTTGATCCCTAGGTTGGGAAGATCCCCTGGAGTAGGAAATGGCAACCTACTCCAGTATTCTTGCCTGGAAATTACATGGACAGAAGAGCCAGGGGGGCTACAGTCCATGCGGCCACAGAGAGAGTCTCACGTGACTGAACACACACACACATACACACACACACACACACACACACACACACGAAGATAAGACAGAAGAAAGAAAGAAGAAAAGGGACTAAGAAAAAAGATAAGAAAAAAGACTAACGAAACAGATTAAGATGAGATTTAAGGATGATTAATAATCAGGAATATGAAAGGCTAGTAACATAATAAGATCTTTTACTTTTCATCTACAAAGAAGATAGATGAAGAAAGCCTTAAATACCACATGCACCTGAAGCCATATAGGAAAAAAAAATAATTTAAGAGTGGAGATTATGGGAATCTGGAATGGGTTGTTAAATTAAGATTATAGTGTATTTTGCATAAAGTAAGATGAATTTGATTCTTGGATGGAAATTACTGAACATGTGATTTTCTTTGTAACTGAGGTGGTTGTTTTCTAAAATGTCTTATATGCCCATGCTCTCCACACTCAAGCTTGTGAAAGTTCTATGACCTTGTAAAGCATTATATTTAATATCCCATAGGGTAGAATTATATATAAACTGTTAGCTTGCTTTAAGTTTCGTTTGTAGTCTTGACTTTTATATCTTTTTCCCCAGATGACAAGGACAGTTGAATGCCAATATTTTAACTGGTATTCTTTTTCACAGTGTTCTCGAAAACATTTTGTTTATATACCTTTATCCTGGGGAAGTTTAAGTGGGCACCCTCAATTTAAATAGATATTGATAAATATTCCATTGTACATTTCTAAAATTAGGAAGACAATGTGTAAAGGCTAAGGAATCAAATAAACAGAAAAGCTATTCCTTAAGGATCCCTGCGGTTTACGTACCTCCAATTTGGAGAGCACTCTTATTTTTAATAGCTTTTTAAGCTTGATTGCAAGTTGTTTGGTAGTGATATGTGTGAATAAAAGGAAGGGAGTACCAGTACTTGGGAAAAGAGTTGTAAAAGGGAGATGTAGTTGTTTGAAAGAAAGGGACTAAGCATGGGCTGCTATGCCTGACGCTGTTCTTTTAATATTAAATCAAGGTTTGCTTTTATGAGAAATATCCCGTGTATGTGGACTCTTTCTAAAACTGTACTATAGCCACTGGCAACATTAATATAAGGCAGGGTTCCTCTCCCTTCCCGGCAACCCCCAATTCTGGACACAGTGAGAGTTTGGACAGATAAATGCTAAAAGAACCCTATGTACCAAAGGCAGTGTTTACTGCATGTAATACATATCATTGTTTGTCTCCTGTAGTGAAAAATACTTGTGTCGTGCTGGTAAAATGCACTCCTGACAGACCAGTGCTTGCTATTATAGGGTCCATTGCTTAAAAAAATGATACACTGACAGAAATACAATTTAAGAAAATTTAACACCAAGGGTAGTCAACCATGTAGACTACTATTAAGGGGCCAAAACTCAAGGCCAAGGGTTTATTTAAAAAAGAGGCACAGTTTATTTGCTAGTAGTAGGCAAAGTTAAAAGGAAAAAAAAAATCGAACTTGAATTCCTTGCTCTCTAGTCTGTAGAAAATTAATGAAAGCAACAGTTCAATAAGATTTTATTGCAGAAATGTTTAAGTGCAACATTTTAAGAAGGCTTTGGAATTTTTAAACAGTTACTTACCATTTAGAAAGCTGTAACACTGCAGTGCGTAGCAAATTGTTCTCATTGGATCCTAGGTACACCCCGTGATTTTCTTAAAATGTGCAGTCAGAGCTGGTTGGTCTGAAATCACTTTGTTCATTTCATTTTTGTGTGTGTAGATTATAAATATATTTGACACTGACAGGTTAGCAGCACCCACAATTACTACAATTCAAAAGGTAAGCTATTGTCCAAGTCTCCTTATGGGCATAGTTTGGTGGTTAAATGCATCGGATTTGTAACAGGGCCTTCTGAGAAGGAAAATAACCAAATATGAGATATGATGAGATACATTGGATTACAGAAGAATACAGAATATACTAATGAATAAACTGCTACGTAAGGATGACAAAACATGTATTTTTAAGCTGTCACATAGCTCTCATATTAGAGAAGGAAACTCCATGAATTTAGATCAGATGTAGTATCTAATTTTACCATTTTAAAAACTCATCTGCCATCCAGTGATATTTGATGCCAACTTTGTACTGGTTACATGTTCCTTTGGGAGAAAGGTTACAAAAGTAATGCAATATATAGTGTGAGTTTCAAAGTTTAACATGGGTAGCAGAGAAATGGAAAATATATCATTCACTGGTATGGAGAATCAAATAATACATATCTTATGTCTGCTACCCTGTTGAAAGTGAAAGTGTTAGATGCTCCATCGTGTACAACTCTTTAGGACCCCATGGACTCTAGCCTGACAGGCTCCTCTGCCCATGGGATTATCCAGGCAGAATACTGGAGTGGGTTGCCATGCCCTTCTCCAGGCCATCTTCCTGACCCAAGCATCGAACCTGGGTCTCCTGCATTGCAGGTGGTTTCTTTACCATCTGAGCCACTAGGGAAGCCCTATAAGACAGTGCAGCCCTGGTGGTGTAGTTTTATTGCCACCACCAGGATGGGGCCAGGGAGGCAGTTGATTGTGCCATGAAAGGATGTCCCAAGAAGCAATGCTGTGTCTTTGCAGATGTCCTCCAAAAGGCAGTTGCCTCCAATCTAATGATGTTATACCACAGATTCTTCTAAAAGGTAATGCCTCTTGTCCAGACACATTGTTTAGGGCCTCTTTCTTCAGCTGTATGTTGTAGCAGGCACAGAATTTCATTCAGAAGAAGGCTGGAATCCTCACTTCTCCATTTCTGCACATCTTTTAGTGATGTTTCTGAAATTCCCTATGTGGAAGGTATCACATCATAGTACCTCTGCAGTCAGTATTCTTAACCAGAGATTACAACTTCAAATGCTGCTTCTCAGTGCTTATTTTTTAGGAAGCTTTCTGAAGGAAATGGTGTCTATGGTGGATTGATTACCTGAAAAACTAGATACTAACCTATTTCTTCTGATAGCTTTAATATATTTTTTGGATCACTTCAGAGAGCTCTACACTTGACCTTGACCCCTGAAAACCTTCCACAGTCTTGTGCGTGAGGGATCGCCATTAGCTGGCATTGAAGAAAATGTTTATAAATAACCGCAGACATTTCAGTGTGTTAGAGGTGCAGTTATGGGCTTTGTTTGCTGTATCACACAATGTCCTGTGGGTTCACTATTGAACTTTCCCCCTCATCTTAGAATAAGAAAAGTTCCTGACCAGGCTTTTTAATCCATACAGTTGATTGAAATGTTTGAAAATGTTTCTTAGCATCCTGAATTCTTGAAGACAGGATCACCATCCTGCATCCCATGTATACTCGTTAATGTTCCTGTTTCAGATATCTCCTGGGAGATTTTGAAATCATGGAAATGAAATTGTTTAAATAATCAAAGTGGGTAAACTACACTGGAGAGAACTGCAATGGGGAGGGAACTCACTGCCCTGGGAGGTAGGAGGAATTCCCTTCTATGGAAAGAGCTCTTTTGTCTTTTCTAGAACCTCATGGTGATTGCCATTTCCCTGGGATTAAGCAATATATCTTCAGGAGCCCTTACTGTGCCCAAGTTAAGATATTTCAGGTCACCTACTTATTTTTTTAATTATAAAATAGGGCTTTTTTCTTTTTAAATTTTTTTTCAAAATTCTGTTTTATATTTTAGTTGATTACAATGTTGTGTTAGTTTCAGGTGTACGACGTGGCGTGCCATGCTCAGTCATGTCCAACTCTTTGTGACCCTGTGGACTGGAGCCCCGCCAGGCTCCTCTGTCTGTGGGATTCTCCAAGCAAGAATACTGGAGTGGGTTGCCATTTCCTTTTCCACAGGTGTACCAGAAAGTGATTCATTTATACATATACCTATAACCACTCTTTTTCAAGGTCCTTTTCCCATATACTTCTCTTTTTTTAAGATTTTTTTTTAATGTGGACTATTTTAAAGTCTTAATTGGATTTTCTATAATATTGCTTCTGTTTTATGTTTTGGTTTTTTTTTTTTTGGCCATGAGACATGTGAGGTCTTAGCTCCCCAACCAGGGATCAAATCTGCACCCCCTACATTGGAAGGTGAAGTCCTTACTACCGGACCACCAGGGAGGTCCCTTCCCATATACTTCTAAACAAACTCTTCAGCCTTGTAATTATTCATCACTGGATGAAGGACAAATCCACTGCCACCACCCCTTTGCCCATCGATTTGATCTAATCCTCTCACTTGGATCCCTTTCCCCATTTGCTGTATTTCTGCTGGTGCCTCAGCTCAACACATTTCTACTGGGTCTTCTGGAAACCTTGTGGCATTGCCAATAAGCATTCTATGTCTATTATCTTTAGGCTTTTTTTCATCAGATAGTTGCCTTTAACTGAGTTTCATCTTTGCTTTAACAGAGTTTTGCCTCTGCTTTAAAGAGGTGGTGTTCCTTTCAGCTGTCCACGAGGGCACAGTACTACTTAACTTTGTAAATCCCAGAATAAATCTCATGTTCCATGAAACCAAAAGAAGAAGCTGGTATTCTCTTGGATACCATCTCTACCCAATAATAAAAATGCATCATCCTTTGAAAAAAACTTATACAGTCCGGTTACACTAATTTTTACCCTTTCTCGCTCCTGTCTTTTCGCTATGGTCGTAGTTACAGGCGATTTGAAAAGGCTTATAAAGGACCTAGCTGAAACCAGTCCTAACTTGTTTAACTCCCTTAAATATTAGACATCAGCCCTCCATTCCTAGGATCACACACAGCTTCTTGTCCTTAAAAAAAGTATTTCATCTTAGGAATCTTTTTTTTTTTTTTTTTTTTTTTGCTGGGCCATGGAGAAGGGAATGGCAACTCACTCCAGTATTCTTGCCTGGAGAATCCCATGGACAGAGGAGCCTGGCGGGCTTCAGTCCATGGGGTCACAAAGAGTCAGACACGACTGTGTGACTACCACGACTGTGTCATATGGGATCTTAGTTCCCTGACCAGGAATTGAATGCCCTCTACTGTGGAAGTGCAGAAGTCCCCAGCTGAATCTTAAACTCCATAATATCATTTTGACTCACTTGCAATACAGCTGTTCTTTGATTTCAAACATTCAGCTCTTCCATTATGTCTTTTCCCCCTAATTTGGTTAAATCTATCAGGCTTCTTCCCTGTCCAGCACAAACCGAACGGTTGGTCATGTAAGCCCCCTTCCATCTTCTACCATGCCTACCCTTTTATCTTAGTGCCCAGCAAGACTTTTGTGTGACAAACTGTCATTGGTATTCCACTCCCTGCTTTTCTACTCCAATGGCATGGCTGAGCATTGCTGGAAACAAGCAAATAAAATATAAATTGATGCTCCCACAAATAATTGGTTTTCCTCTCACTCGGCCTCAAGGGATGAACCAGTTATTTGTACTTGGCCACCATCCTTGCTCATGACCTTCAACAGCTCTACTGAACATTCATAGTTCCCCTTGAGGCCCGTTTTTGGAGAGTTGTCCAATGTCTTTGCTGCTGCCTTCAAAATTGAAGCCATCAGGCTTGATATAAATCAGCTCTCTACCACCATTTACATTTAATCTGCTTGTCTATTTACTTTTAACTTTTTTTTAATCTCGTCTCTGTGAGTGAGGTGTTCTTGTTGCTTGTCCTTGGCTCCATTCCCTCCAGTATCCTGTGGGTTTTCTTTTGATATAGTATCTCCTTTTTCTTTAGTATCTTTAGTATTTTTTTCTTTATAAACTTTTGACCCTCAACATACGAATATACTCAAAATGTTCTGGTTCTGAAAAAGCAAGTCTTTATCCTACAGATATATTTTCATACATGCCTGTGTGCTTAGTCGTGTCCTACTGTTTGCTACCTCATGATGATAGCCCGTCAGGCTTCTCTGTCCATGGGATTCTCCAGGCAAGAATACTGGAGTGGGTTGCTATTTTCTCTTCTACGGGGATCTTCCTGATGCAGGGATCAAACTCACATCTCCTGCATTGGCAGGTGGACTCTTTACCACTGAGCCACCTGGAGTGGCTCAGATATATGTTGGTGTTGTCCAGTTCCTTTATTGTTCAGTATTTTTAGAAGAATAATCTCCCTCTCTTCAATTTCATCCACCTGTGACCTGGCTTCTACTTCTAAATAATCTACTGAAATTGCTTTTCTTGGTATCTAATTGCTGAAACAAATGGACATTTTCTCAGGGATCCTCTGTGAGGTTCTTTTTCTTTTAATAATGTTGATCACTCCTTTATAAAAGCTTTCTACAATCTTAGATGCCATGACCCTACACAGTCCAGACTCTTTTCTGAGTATCTCATCCCCATCAGACACTTAAAAGAGTGAAGGAAAATACCTTAGGAACACTGATCTTATTGAAGCGCACTTTTTCTCCTGGAAGATATTATCTGTCTTCATGATTTTCATTCCTCTTGTATTGTGATACTCTTAAATCTCTACCTGCAGTGCATTATTCTCCTCTAGGCTTAAGCTATATATATTTAGCAACTTCCTTGGCATCTGCAGTAAATGTTAACAGGAAATAATATCCACAACTCAACTTATACAGAATTAACATAACTCTAATATAGTACCATGTAGTACCATAACCTGATAAAGATAATATTAAAATTTATAGAAACTAATTGTGTTTCTGAATAATACTTGAAAAGTACCAGCAACTAGTCTATCAGTGTATAAAATGAATAATACACGAGAAACAAGCAAGATTATTTCTGGAATGCAAAGGACGAACAGCAGGATGATTTGCAACATAATTTATTATATTATCAAACTAAAGAAGAAAATGGGGCTTCCCAGGTGGTGCAGTGTTAGAGTGTTAAACTGGCAATGCAGGAGATGCAAGAGACATGAGTTCTATCCCTGAGTTGGGAAGATCCCCCTGGAAGAGGAAATGGCAACCCACTCTAGTATTCTTGCCTGAAGAATTCCATGGACAGAGGAGCCTGGCAGGCTGTATAGTCCATGGGGTTGCAAAGAGTCGGACACAACTGAGTGAGTGCATGTGTGCATGCGCGTGCACGCGCGTGCACACACACACACACACACAAAGAAAACACCATGGCTAGAGCAGTACGTGCCAAAAAGGCAATTGATAAAATTCTGCAGCCATTGCGAAACTTCCAGCTAAAGAGAAATAAGAGAAAGTCAATTAAACACTATTAAGAAAATTTACTGAAACCTAACAGAAAAGCATAAAACAGTTAAATACTAAAGTCACTTCCACTAGAATCAGGGAGCAGCCAGAGATATCTACTCTTGTCACTTCCAGTCAGTGTTGTCTTAAAGGTTTCAGTTAATGTAACGAGATAAGAAAATGAAGTATAATCAGTATAAATTTTAAAAAGAATTATTTTCTTTGGAGGTAACTGGGAAAACTCAAGAATTAATAAGAAAATTTGGCAGAGTAGCCAGATAAAATACAAGGTAAATAGAATTTGCCGTTTTACTCTATGCTAAAAAGTGACATCTTAGCAATGGAGAAGAAAAGAAATTCATTGAGTGGTAATAAAACTTTAAAAATGCTTAGGCATTAAGCCAGCATTTACATCAAGAAATATTTTCACAGTAAAACTCTAATAATAAGATCGGTCTATGTTTTTCTGTTTACAAATACTGGGTAAATATAGAAAAATTTCAACTGGACCAAGGGCAGTGCTGTTATAATAGATGGAATTATGAAAGTAAGTTTTAACATTGTGTAATAAAGTCAACAGAAGTTAGACTCAGATGGTGGTGAAAATTTCTTGACAGTCTATCTATTCCAGATACTGAGGTGGTTGAGGTAAAAGAAAAACAGACAAAACTCTTTGCCTTTTATATCTTCTATTTGACTGCTATTTAGGAGGTATTTTCCACAGATGAAAACTGTGCTGTGTTTTACAGATATAATCTCATGTAGCCTAAAGGCTATTGTTATTGTGCCCATTTTTGAGACAAAGATACTGAGGCAAAGTGTGATTAGGTTACTTAGCCAAAGTTCCCAAGATGCAAGGGTATACTTCAGTCTGCGGTTACTATAGTCATGCTTCCCTGAGGGCTCAGTGGTGCAGAATTCGCCTTTCAAGGCAGGAGACTCGAGTTCAATCCCTGGGTCGGGAAGATCCCCTGGAGAAGGAAATGGCAACCCAGTCTAATATTCTCGCCTGGGAAATCCCATGGACAGAGGAGCCTGGCGGGCTACAGTCCGTGGGGTTGCAAAGAGTCAGACACAGCTTAGTGACTAAACAATGATAGAACTGTAGACTTAGTGTGCCGTAATGCTAGAGAACTAATCCCTCATACATAGGTGTTACCTCGTTAAGCTACTGCGACACCATGGTTAACTTACTAGTTAATTAAATGCACATCTGGAAGAGTATAAAGTGTGTGCTTGCTAAGTCACTTCAGTCATGTCCGACTCTGTGAGACCGTGTGGGCAGAGTATAGCCAGCCAGGCTCCTCTGTCCATGAGATTCTCCAGGCAAGAATACTGAAGTGGGTTGCAGTACCCTCCTCCAAGGGGTCTCCCTCACCCGGGGGTCGAGCTTGCATCTCTTGTGTCTCCTGCATTGGCAGGCAGGTTCTTACCACTAGTGCCACCTGGGAAGCCAGAGTGTGAAATAGGTACCAGAAAATGTGTTTCTGTGGCAGCAGACACATTAGATTTTAATTCTGTTCTGAGGCTCACCAGATAGCTCCCTATGAAGGCTGTTCATTATTTTTCTGGTAATAATTTTCTGAACAAATAGAGAAATTCAGATTATTCTTTGTTTTTAGTTTCTTAAGCCTGTTGGATAACAGCCAAACCATTTCATAATGGTTTCTCTAAATGTATTAACAATGTGTATGTATGGATATACACACACAGATATATATGTACACACACATATATATGTAATGCTAGAAGAGAAGAAATTTGTTCTCTTTTTAAAAAAAATCCCTTTGGAAGTTTATGACCTTTGTAATCAATGCTTTTTTTTTTTTTCCTTTTTTAAACTAGGCTCTGGAGAGTGTTTGGGTTGGAAAAGGTCACCTATTTGCAATGATATATTCTGTCAAGAGCATGTATAAGTATAATATACTCGACCTTAACAATGCAATATATTTTGTTGGAATGAAGAACTTTTTTTGCTTTTTATTTCAAGTGAGACTTTATTAAAGTACAGAGCTATGAATGAGTTCTTATCGAATATATTCCTTTGGTGAATTAAGGTAACTTTAATGCTTAAAAATTTTTGTTTATTAAGATGTAATTGACATAAACATTTTAGTAGTTTCAGGTGTACAAAATAATTATTAAATATTTGCCTATATTGTGAAATAATCACCACAGTAAATCTAGTTAACATCCATTGCCACACATAGTTATGTACATTCCCAGCAGTGCTAGTGATAAAGGATCTGCCTGCCAATGCAGGATACACAAGAGACGTGGGTTCGATCCCTGGATCGAGAAGATCCCCTGGGGTAGGAAATGGAAACCCACTCCAGTATTCCTGCCTGGAAAATTCCATGGACAGAGGAGCCTAGCAGGCTGAAGTCCACGGAGCTGCAGAGAACTGGACACAATTGAGTGTATACACACACACACACACTACACACAGTTACTATTTTTTTCTTTTGGTGGGAACTTTTAAGATCTACTGTCCCAGTAACTTTCAAATATGTGATACAGTATTATTAACTGTAGTCACTGTTCTGTACATTACATCCCCAGGACTAGTTTGTTTTATACTCAACTGGAAGTTTGTACCTTTTGACCCCCCCCCTCACCCATTTTGCTCACCCCCACAGTGCCCATCTCTGGTCATCATCAGTCTTATCTCTGTGAATTTGGGGGGTTTTTTGGTTGCTATTTGTTTTTACATTTCACATATACCCTAATTCATACAATATTTGTTTTTTTCTTGTTTGATGTATTTCATTTAGAATAATGCCTCTGAGGTCCATCCGTGCTGCACCATCCATGTTGCAAATGGCAAGATGTCCTTTTTTATGGCTGAGCAATATTTCATCATGTATGTGTGTGTGTGTGTGTGTGTGTGTGTGTGTGTGTGTGTGTGTGTGTGTGTATATGTGACATTTTCTTTATCCATTTTTTCGCTGATGAACACTCAGGTTTTTTCTACATCTTGGCTATTATAAACAATGCTGCAATAAACATGAGAATGCATATGTCTTCCCAAGTTAGTGTTTTTGTTTCCTTTGGCTAGCTATCCAGAAGTGGAATTGCTGGACCATCTGAGGTTTCTATTTTCGAAGTTTTGAGGAAGCTTCATACTAATTTCCATAATGGCTACACCAATTTACTTTCCCACCAAGAGTGCATGAGGGTTCCCTTTTCTCCACATTCTCGACCACTTTTGTTACTTCTTGTCTTTTGGATAATAGCCTTTCTAACCGGTGTGAAGCATGGAAGCTTTAGAGTGAGAACTGAGCCTGCACCAGGTTGAGATGTTGTTGTTGTTCAGTTGCTAAATCGTATCCAACTCTTTGTGACCCCATGAGCTGCAGGACACCAGACTTCCCTCCCCTTCACTAGCTCCCAGAGTTTGCTCAAATCCATTGAGTTCGTGATGCCATCCAACCATCTCATGGGTCTATACTAAAGATAGCACAATTTCCACCCTTCCCCCCATCCCCTCCCTTTCTACTCAACTCCTCCCATTGAAGAGGTAGGAAGTCATCTTGAATTTATATTGTCCAAGTAAACTAGGTAAAACAGTATTTCTCAAGCTTGAGTAGTTTTAGTCAAGCTTTAGAAGGGAAAATAATCTCCCAGAATCCCCCAGATTATTCCATTCCATTTGAGACAATTGCAGTACTGTCACTTTAGATAGTTACTTAATATTTTCTAAGTTGAATTAAACCATTAGAGATCAAAGCACAGCCTCTGTTGCTTGGAAAGACTTCTGGGAGGAGATGAGATTGTCATGAAAGATGAGGAGAGAATACATTTCAAATGGGGTAGCTGCCCACCCAAGTGCTGGAGTCCATTGCAAATTTAACAGTGAGATAAATGGACTGGTCTACCTAAGTGTAGAGTTGCCAGATACAGTCCAGCATCCCCAGTTAAATTTAAATTTCAGGGCAGCAATAGGTAATATTTTTAGTACTAGTGGACCCCAGGCAATACTGGGGAATCTTAAATTTAGAAAACAGAACTATAGTCCTATAGTAGTTCTTGGGGAGCCATCTTGGGCAGAATGATATAATTATATGGGTAATACGGAGCCATTGAAAGTCATTGAACATATTAATGAAATGAGGAAATCAGTGTTTTAAGGAAAAACCTTCTTCAGAATGAGTGCAGACTGGCTTGTTACAAGGAGAAAATGTACTTTTTACTTGCTGATATGCCTATTTGTCACTCCAGCACTAGACTGTAGACCTTTTGAGGGCAGGGAAGTGTCCTATTTATTTGGTTATATCAGCATCTGGTAGAAAACCTGACAGATAGTAGGTGCTCAATAAATACTGACAGGAAAGCCAGAGGAGAGGGCAGTGTAGATCGAAATACTTAGCAATGCTTCAATGATTGCAATAAAGTGAAAACATACATAATTAAAAAAAAAAACAAGAATAATTATCAGATGGTTAATAGCTCAGCTTCACAGAAGAGTTGCAGTGAGACATGGTTCTAGAAGCTGGGAGATGGAGGAGATGGATCTTGAGAATAAGAAAGAGTCAGGCCTCCTCATAACACTGAGGCTGAATGTTGGGGTGCTTTTAGAGCTGTTCTGCCTGTACACTGAGTTCAAAGTGGGATGTCAAAAATACTGTGTGGTGTGGGGAACTTGACTCAGTAATTATCTACGATACCCTATATGAGAAAAGAATCTGAAAAAGGATGAATATCTGTATATGTATAACTGAATCACTTTGCTATATACCTGAAACTAACATAGTATTGTAAGTCAGCTATACTCCAGTGTGTTTGTGGTCAGTCGTATCCAACTCTTTATGACTCCTTGGACTGTAGCCTCCCAGGCTCCTCTGTCCATGGGATTTCCCAGGCAAGAATACTAGAGTGGGTTGCCATTTCCTCCTCCAGGGGATCTTCCCCACCCAGGGATCAAACTGTGTCATCTGTGTCCCCTGCATTACAGATGGATTCTTTACTGCTTAACCATCAAGGTAGCCCCATACTCCAATAAAGCTTTAAAAAAAAAAAATAGGTGGTATGAATGTGGTACTAAATTCTTCTGCGGAATCTATTCAGTTGTCAAGGAAAGAGTACTAATTTCCAGTTATGACCCAACTCTCTAGTTTAGTAGTTTCAAATCATAGGAATATTAACATTTTAGGCATTGAGGAAAGGGAAGGGCGTGCGATCAGGGAGCTTATTATCCAGTAAGAAATTGACAAAGACAAGGACATAAACCAGTGCCAGTGCTGTAAGGGCCACGCAGTATATGAAAGTGGTTATATAGCCAGAGGGAGGTGCTACTCATTTTGCCTTAGGGAAAGCAGGGGAATTTCATAGATCCAGTGGCATTTGAGCTGAATGTAGAAAAGAGTCATAGCGAGCCAGGGAGAATAGATTTAGTAGGGGTTCTGTAGGCAAGTATGATAGGTGATCAGGCATGAAAGCAGATGATAAGTTCAGGGAGGAAAGAACATGTTGGGGGTGAGGTACGGTTGTGGAAGGAAAGACTGGGGCCGGATAGAGTGGCCCATTCATGCCTTAGTGCTGAAATCACCTCGCATGCCGTGGGGAGCTATAGAAGGTTATAGACAGAAGCAATGAATTGAATCTGTGTCTAGAAAGGTAGCTGGCTGCAGGGTATAGAGTGGTGATCAGGGCAAGGCAGACTGGTAAAAAAAAGTCATTCAGCTAGGAGACCATAGCGGAATCCAGGGGAGAAATTACATGTACTAGAAGGAGGTCTTGGAGAAGAAAAAAGACAGGTTCTCATGGCATTTGTGAGAATGAACTAGCAGGATTAGCTTTGGGGGTCTGAGGAGAGAAGGAATGGTCCGAAATGAATTTGAAAAGCCTGGTTTGAGGGTCCCAAGGTTCATTTCTACATTAAGAAAAAACCAAAAACTATGTATTTATTTGGCAGTCCTCAGTCTTTGTTGCTGCCTGGGGGCTTTCTCTAGTTGCAGCGATGGGGGCCGCTGTCTGGTTGCAGTGCACAGGCTTCTCACTGCGGTGCTGCTCTTGCTGCAGAACACAGGCTCTAGGGTGCACAGGCTTCCGGAGTTGCGGCTGATAGATTTAGTTGCCCTATGGCATGTGGGATCTTCCCGGACCAGGGGTCGAACCCATGTCCCCTGAACAGGCATGTGGATTCCCAACCTCTGGACCACCAGTGAAGTCCTCATTTTGACATTGAATATGACGGGGCAGTATGGGGATGTGGTCTGCGGAAGAGAAAGATGTTGTGTAAGGAGAACTAAGCTTGTCCTGTGAAGCCCCAGTGAGTGGAAGGTCTAAGGAGTCAGAATTTAGCTTAAAGTACAAGCCCTTCCTAGATGTCAGGAAGTGAAAAGGGATTCTTAAGAGGTCCTAACTGTGAACTGCCCTTGAGGTTCCTCCTTCTGTTCTGCTGGGATAAGGGATCCATGGAGTTTACTCTGGGCATTTACAAAAGTCTGGAAGGCCTCATTTTTCTTACCCATAAAATAGGTCATTTGGTTGTTGTGAGGATGTATGAGATAACCCACATAGAATGCTTAGCGCAGTATCAGGTACAGAGGTAGGGCTGAATAAACATTAGCCCATGCAGGCTAAGCCCTTGCATAATTGACCAGATTTCATATTGCTATTGATTTGAGATGTTTCTTTAAAATGTAAGCACAGGAAAATCTTTTGACTGATTTGTCTAATTTGCTAAGGTCTAATTATCAGCGAGAACTTAGTCTTTTGGTTGCTTTTTCCATTAAAAATGCTTTGTAGACAGAATTACCTCTAATGTGTGAAAATTGATCTCATGCTTGTGTTTTCTAAAAGAAGTAAAGCCTCAGTTTTAGTGGTGTGTTATTCTTGAGGCTTTATTTATTAATTTTGAGCTCCAAAAGAGAATGTGTGTGTGTGTGTTTTTTTTTATTAAAAAACGACAGACGTCATAACATTAAGTTTAGATTATGCCTTGAAGGCAGTGCTGGGTTATATAACACACTGGATTGCCTTGTCATCTTTTGCTAGGTAACAAAATATCTTTTCTCTTGTCTATTTTTTTAGTGTTTCTCTTTATTACCATATTATCGTACCATCTTTCTATCGTATGGATTAAGGGCAAGAGAGGAAATCCAGCATGTGGTGAGTGCCTGTCTGGGTACCAGAAAATGTAGAGTTGCCTGGTTTCCATCAGTGCTACTTGCCCATTGAAACTTCTGAGATGTGTTACTGCTGCCTCTATGCCTCAGTTTCCCTACCTATAGAATGGCTGCCACCTCCCACCACCTGATAAGTATGGTAAAGATTAATTTTCCTATTACAAATTCATATTATATCTTTTATAATGGCCAAGGAAAAAAAACACTGTGCATTTAGAAACACACTATTTATTCCCTATGTGCCCTGCAGTTAGAGGACAGATAGGAATTAATTCCATTGTCTCAGTTTAAAAAAACTTAAGATTTAAAATGAAAAAGGGGAAGAAATAAAAGGAGAAGTTTTCCTGATCAACCCCCCCCCAATCCTACCCCCTACCATACACACCTAAAACACATTGTTGGTGAATCCCTTTGAACCTGTCAGAAATAGTAGGAAAAACACCAAGTAATATCAGACTGCCAGTCCGGGCTGTCAGCAATATCTATTATGCTACCTGTCACAGGAGATTTTAGGTTGGAGAGCAGCAAATCCATGACTGGGGACTCCAGAGTTCAAAAGCAGGAGGTCTCTCCTCTCTTCTGCACACCAGGCAGCATTTAAATCACTCTCAATTTGCAGGCGATTCCATTGATCATATATCGTGAATCTGCAACTTCATTTAAAGCAAGAGAGAGGGAAAGAAAGAAAACAGAAAGAAAGAGAAAGGAAGAGGCAAAAAGAAAGGAAAGAAAACAAACAACTGTAAAGAACCATCCGTTAAAAACCCTTCCAAGGGCTCTGCAATTTACATCCATGTGATAGCCGCATATAATACCAAATTTCTAACCCTACTTTCTTCCTCTAACCGGTCCTAGGGTCTGTAATAGGGAAGATGGGCAGAGTGGGTGGAGGAAGGCTGATCCTCCGCAGGGAACAGGTGAGCTGCGCATCCACCACGTGGTCAAGTCTGCTACTTGGGGAGCGCAGAGGAGTAGCAATTAGGCAGTGTAGTAACGCGCTTCTGGGCGCGGGCTCTGGTTCCTAATACATTCCTTTCTTAATGTGACTTGATGTAGATGGAGTGAGGGCCTATCAGGTGTGAAAAGCCCTGCTGCTCCTGGCGTGGAGTGGCCTCTAGACGGTGATTTGGCGACGTCAATCCAGTCATGCTTGATTTCGACACTTAACGTGGGAAAGCAGGATTTCTCTACCCCCGATCAACTTCTCAATTAGCAAGCTGCCTTGTGTAACGGCCTTGTTTTGCAATCCCTCAGGGCTGCTTCAGGGGTCATTAGGGTGAGAAAACTTGAACACCAGCTCGGGCTCTGAGCAGAGCCGGGAAGGGAGCCCGAGAGCTTTCCTAAATACATAGAACTCTTTTTCAAGTTGTTCGCTTTCATGGGATTGATTCTTGGCACATTAAGAAGCTTAAAGCTCCAGTATCTTCTTTAAACTGCACCCCTTATCGCTTTTGCAGCTGACAGGTTTTTTTTTTTTTATTTTGACAGGCTGAGAGTAAAAAGAGATAACTAGTAGGTTAGTACTTTATTTATACATGTGGACACACAAGCACATAGAAACACGTGCACGCACAGGTTCAAATATCTTTTAAGGTGTCTTTTCATGGCCTCTGGTTACTGGTAAATATCAGCTGTCAAATGATTCTAATACCTCACTTCTCTATATTCAATATGTCTGAGTTCAAAGTCTTTATTTCTACCGTGTCTGAGTTCATTCACAAATGATTTTAAATTTTTCAGAACCTTTTTTCTCACTTAACTTCAGGTAATATTTGCATGAATAATGTGTGTTAATTGAAGGTTGATGTAATGGGCATTAATTCATCAGCATTAAAATATATGTAGTTAATATTTTTTCCTTATCTATGATTTAACTAATTGGCTTATTGCCAACTTTAATAGAAAAATTAAAAATTTAATTGATTTTAAGCATAACTTTTTTTCCCTTCATAACATGTATCTGCGTAAAAAAAAACATAGTAAATGCATACAAAAATATTTTGAGAATTGTACTTATTACTACGAAAACATCTCTACTTTCAATCACTATAGGTTTTATATTTGTGATTTCCTGTTTTGACAACCCACTTTCATATCCGCTTGGTATTATCACGCTGTTGGAAAATTAGATGAATGAGTTAATTTCAAATATTTTAGCAGAGTCTACCTTGATGTAATATTCTTTGAGTAAATTATTCTTGCATATATTATATAAACAGATTTTCCCAAAGTGCTTTGCCTAGATTTCTTACAAAAATATTTACTTTATTGACACTGAGCAGAACTTTATATAGTTAATAATATATGCGTGGTTTTAGAGATAACTGAACTCAGTGTATTTTATAAATTGGAAGTTGGATACGTATTGATGTTACACATTCTGTTTATGAAGGGTTTGACATCAAGCTTTAGAAGTGTTTAAGGGATAGTTAAAATTCTAGACACTGTGGCATAGCAATTTCTAAGAAGTACTTCAAATAGTAAGTCCTAAAGGTGACACAACAAAGGAAATAACCTTAGTAGCTCTATTTATGTATTTAAGAAAATACATACACATTCCAAAAATGAAGTCTTTACTTAACTCAGTGCTATGGAAATAACATTTTACAAAGAAAAATGCTTTGAAAACTATACAAAAAAAGTCATTTATGTTTATGAATGATATTGTATTTGTATATACAAAAATTTGCAGGTTTGGATTATAATTCTTTTTGTATAGTTTTACTACATAAAAACTTAACTTTAATATATCTCCTCCATAATACTGTATTATGTTAATTTACTATGGAAAGCATTAGGCTTGGACAAATTACTACTCAAGAATTATGCTTCTTTCCGCAAAATTGTTTTGGTTTCCTTGGTGTGGAGGGGGGAGGTCTTCTATCATTTTTGATTTCTTATTCCAAAAAAAAATTTGTCTAATCCTACAAATAACTGTTTTCTTAGCTTTATTTTTATAATTCTCCTAAATCCTATTTTGAAGCAATTCAAGAATCCTTTAAAGGTTTCTCAAATTAAAAATTCAATTTAAATATATATAATATGCTATGTGCATACTTTAAATAATAAGTCATGTTGTGTAAAAGTTATATACCTTCCTTTTTGACTGAGTTTTAAGAGACTGTTACAAATTTAGTCTGACAACTAAAAGTCAGATTCTCCAAACTAGCTTTTACCTGAATTAACCAGTTACACTTCAGCTAGAGTGAAGAATCACAGAATTTTAAAATTATGTAAAATCCCTTGAAGGGTATTTAGCTCAATATGCCTAACAGGATCAAAAAAGGAACTGTTTGAACAGAAAATTTGAAACCTCTAAATTCTCAGTGATCTTTGGCTTTGCTAGAGTTGCCATATAGTTTTTTATTCAACCCAGGATGCTTTCAATAAAGACACCACTGCTGAGAATTAGACTGGGTTAAAGGTATATATGGGCTTCCCTGATAAAGAATCCACCTGCAGTGAAGGAGATGTGGGTTTGGTCCCTGGGTCAGGAAGATCCCCTGGAGGAGAAAATGGCAACCCACTCCTGTATTCTTGCTTGGAGAATCCCATGAACAGAGGAGCCTGACAGGCACACAAAGTATGTATACCAGATTGTCCTGGACAAACTAACTTCTGAATACTCTTGCTATTATAAATAATTAACCCATATATATGATTTTTTAATGATAGTTTTTTTAATGATAATATTTTTAATGGTAGTTTTAAAAGCATTTTCTTATACGACTTGAGAGCAATTGTCCTTAAAGTCCTAAAGAAGTAAATGGTGTCAGCTGTTAAATTTGCTTTGCAGATAATAATTTTTTAAAGAAATAAATAAGGTATATTCCTTGAATCTGTGGTAATTATGTTAATGGAATTCAGAGCTAGGGTATATGTGATTGCCCTCCAAGAAAACAAGGGTGAATATCTGTGATACCATTTTTTGTACCTCTTTTCTTTAGTAAAGCTAACCTACAAAATCAGTTACACAATGTCCCAAATCCTGCTCTATACTCTAAAAGAAAATTGTAATTAAGTTGTTTCTTCAGGGAAGTAAGGTAAAAGATTTAAATACAATTTGAAACTAAATTGTAGATAAGATCTTAGATAGTCACTATTCTCCCATAAAGCGCTTTTTCTTTGAAGTAAGTCATAATAATTAATCCTAGAAGAAATGTTTGTCAGAAATTTTACTTGCTAGTTCCAAGAATAAATAAATGCCTTACCTATTCTAGGTTAAGCAATTTGTTTACCTTTTATAAATAATCAAGCAGTTACTGTCACTAACTCATAATCTCTGGATATGAAAGGTACACTTTACATTAGAATAAATGATTTTTGCATTTCAGTTCCAATTACACTGCCATCATAGAGTCAGAGTTTCTCTGACTTGGGTTGGGAGGGTTAGGTTATCATGTCAACCCTTATACTAAATAATGTGCCTGACCAATTCAGGCACATTGGACAGTGTCTGAATGAATGACTGAGTGAAATAGGGTAAAACTGACACGTTAAAATATTAGGTGGCTTATTTGAAGATCAAATAAAAGGTCTTTCTCATGGTTAGTTCTCAAATAGCTATCTACAGAACGACCCTCATCACCTCCCTGTATTTCTTTCCTTTTCTTTTGAAATGTTGTAGTACTTCAAGTTCATTAGTTATAAAATGGGTAAAAATAATAGTTTAAAATAAGACATGTGTCTACTTACTTTCCTGTTCACTTATTATATAGTATATGCAAAAAACATATGGAAAAGAGAGATAAAAGAGAAGATAGTGATGGGTCTCTGGGGCAGTGGTCCTCAACCTTACGAACTGCCAGAGGGATGGTTTCAGGATGATTCAAGCACATCATATTTATTGTGCACTTTATTAATATTATTATATCAGCTCCACCTCAGCTAGTTGGGGACTGTTGCTGTAGAAAGTCTGTAAAGATATAAAAAGACTTCTTTGCTGATTTTTAGGAAAATATTACTTATTTTAAAAGTTTTTACCTTGAAAGACCTTTGCAATTTTAAGCAGACAAATCTTTTTGAAAAACACGTGATAGAACAGATTATCACTTTATAAAATTATTTAAAACTTTTATTATAAAATTATATATAACATATTCCAATTAGCATTTATTATACTGTGGCTGAAACCAGTATAATTTATTTTGATACCAATGACTTCCTTAGTTATATCAAGGAAGAGATAATACAGTAATTAAATTGCCCACAATATCTGTAACAATAGTCATAGATTTTTTATGCTTATGTAATTGTGACTGATTTACCTTCCTTTTCATTAAAAACCTATCTTAAAATTAGAGCAGAGATGCTATAATAATCAGTTGAACTATCCACCTTTGTTCTTTAAAAAATCTATTTGTAATTTCAGCTCATGTATATTATTCTTTATTTTACTATTTCTTATCATTTCTGCCTCTTATTATTCTAGCCTTTTTCCATAACTGAATCTAAAAATTTGAAAAATCTTGTCTTTTAACTATCACAGCAATAAATAGCAGGCTTGACACATTTCTTTTGTTCTAACTGCTGAAGATTCTTTTGAGGACTAAAATTTTTATGATTTTGTGAAATGTTGGTACAATTGCCATACTTGTCCAGAAGTATTATCCTTATCAAATGTTGAAGGAAAAATATTCAATTTTACTTTTCTCTGAATCACTTCTCCCAGTATGTTGCTGTGAAGATCATAAACAGCAGAAACACCTGCTCATAAGGCTTTGGGAAATGAGTGTGAGAAGAAATTGACAGTTTTCTGTTGAAAGTGAAAGTATAATATTTAAACCCTGTTTGCAACTTTTAACTGAGTCAGGTGTGAAGAGAGATGCTGCTGCTGCTGCTGCTAAGTTGCTTCAGTCGTGTCTAACTCTGTGCAACCCCATAAACAGCAGTCCACCAGGCTCCCCCGTCCCTGGGATTCTCCAGGCAAGAACACTGGGGTGGGTTGCCATTTCCTTCTCCAGTGCATGAAAGTAAAAAGTGAAAGTGAAGTCGCTCAGTGGTGTCCGACTCTTAGCAACCCTGTGGACTGCAGCCTACCAGGCTCTTCTGTCCATGGGATTTTCCAGGCAAGAGTACTGGAGTAGGGTGCCATTGCCTTCTCCTAAGAGAGATGCTAATTTTAACTAACTAGCCCTCAGGTCTACAACCGAGAGACTTTTGTCCAGAGCAGTCCCTTCTTGCCAGACTTCTACAGATGGGAAAAAAAAAAAAAAACAGAAGTATAGTGAGAAAAGGATCAGATTTGGATTGGGAGGGTTAGGTTATGATGTCAACTCTGATACTAAAAAATGGTGTAAGCTTCTGTATAAAGACATGGGATGTCCCCTACCCTTCATATCAGTGCTAGAATAGGGAAGAAGCACAAGCCATCAGCTCACTTTATTTACATGTTATTCTGTTGCTGCCTTCATGGAGCAGAAAATAATTAATTTAGAATAAAGTTAGTACTGAATAAGCCTATAAGTGGAAAAGTAGGTAAAACGTCTTCTATTTCAGATTATGTATGTACTATAATGATTCACACCATTAGCATATATACTTTTTAAGTTGGAATAAAATATCTTTGGCTTAAAACAAGGATTTACTATATAGCACAAGGAACTATATTCAGTGTCTTGTAAGAACCTATAATGGAAAAGAATCTGAAAAAGATATGTATACATGTTTTTCAGAATATATATTCTCTTTCAAAATATATTTATATATCACTATTCTTTCTCAGAATATATATTTCTTTATATATATGAATCATTTTGCTGTACACCTGAAACTAACACAATATTGTAAATCAGCTATAGTTCAATTAAAAAAAAATAAGATATCTCTGACCTTTTTCTATCCATAGACATAGGACACTGGCAGAGAGTTTTCTAGGATGAGTTTCAATTAGAAAATTCTATCTCTCCATTTGTTTAACTGCCTTAAGTCTTGTATATCTGTGGTGTCAAGAGTGTAGACCAACACTGTCCAATAGAAATATAATATGATTCATATATTAATTTTTCTAGCAACCTTGTTAAAAGGAAAGTTTTTTAAAGGTGAAATTAATTTTTAAAAAAGCATATTTTCTTTAACCTAATGGATTCAAGAAATTATCATTTCATTATATAATTAATAGTTTGAAAGTTACTCATGAGATATTTTATTTTTCTGTGCTAAATGTCAAAATTTGGTGTGTACCTCACACTTAGAACATATCTGAATATAGACTAGCCTTATGCCAAGTGGTCAGTAGCCATATGTGGCTTCTGGTTACCATATTAGTCAGCCTAACTATAGACAATGAGTGAAAAGTATCAAAGCTTGGCCAATGACTTGTTTGGAGGTAAAGAAGAAACCACCTCAAAGGTGAAATTAAAAGTTTGTACTATAGGTGTAGAAGGTACTGCTGCTTTATTTTGTTTTCCTGGACTATCTAAAGTCAAAAGCAACCTAATTTGAATCATAGTTCCCAAGTTGAAATAGATTCTGTGATTGTTTAGGGTAGGGACACCTAACCAATCATTCATGGAGCTCAGCTTGGTTCTTGCACATGTATACAACGAAGTCTTCCTGGAGTGTCTCCTTGGTTTTTTGTTTACCTAAAATGCCAGACCCAGAGAGATCAATGGCAGTGGCTTCCACGAAAATCTCTTCCTTCACCTTTAGGCTTCCTTTTTATCTTTCTGTTGTTCCCAATGTAGTTCTAAGTCTGAAAACTAAAAAGTTAACCTATCTCTCTTCCTATTCAGGGGTAACTTTTTAATCTATAATTTTGTTATCCTCACCACATTGAGTGGGTTGGATCATGAGCTGATACTCTACATCCAGTGGGTGGTTGGCAGATGCTGAGAAATTAGCCCTCTGGTTCTGTTTGAATACCCAGCCTCACAATGCCTGAGGCAATTCTGTCTGATTCAAAGAAGAGTGGAATTTTGCCCCAGCATGGGTGAGAGGTACGTACTGAGAAAGCTTTAAAATTACTGCTGCACTGAACATGAAGCCTCAGGCACCCAGACCAGAGTCACCCATCTTCCAGGCTTCTCTTCTTAGTGGATCTAGCCTCAGCCGAATAGACAGCTCTCATATTTGCCCTTTTGCAAATGACCGGTAAATAAACCCTGATCTTGACCATCTCCAGGCTTCTACTTGCCCTCTAACTTCCTAAAATGCTCTACTTTCATTTCCCACCAGTTCTCTACCTTCTGACATGATATCTGTCATCCCAGTCCTGCCTCAAATGACATCTTTCCACTGACTCTACAGCACAGTGACCTAGTGACTGCCATCCTGTTTTGATTGCAGAGCACTCCTCACCTTCTGCCCTGGTATTGTCCTCACTAATTCCACCATGGCACAGGCCCAGCCATATTCACCTCAACATCTCTCACTAAGTACCTTGCACATATAGGCATCTACTTCCCTCGAGGTTCACATGATAAAGAATCTGCCTGCAATGCAGGAGACCTGGGTTTGATCCCTGGGTTGGGAAGATCCCCTCAAGAAGGGAATGGCTACCCACTCCAGTATTCTTGCCTGGAGAATTCCGTGGATAGAGGAGCCTGGCAGGCTGCAGTTCATGGGGTCGCAAAGAGTTGAACACGACTGAGCAATTAACACACACTTTCATTAAAAAGGGTTCGTTGAACCTGAGCTTTCTGTCTGTAACCATAAGTAGTCTGTGGGATTTTCAGGTAGCAGGTGGCGTATTTTCTCATAATATACAGTATAATATAAGCACTTAGTTTTACTCAATTTTTCCATTTACCCTTTATTTCCTTTTCTTCAATCTAATATCTGCCTACCTAGTAAGTACGTGTGTTCTCTCTCTATGTATATATATATATCCATCTGTGTAGATATCTATATATATATATAGATATATAGATTTTATCCATTATCTGTTGTAAAATTTTATATATAAAAAGAAAATACATATATATGAGAATATGTAACATACATTGAGAATATACATGTATATATTCAAATATGTATAGTAACAGTTCAATAAATGGCGTTTATGTTTGTGTTTGTCATAATCTACATATATTAATAAAAACTATCATTTGCCAAGGCTGGACTTAATAAATTGAGTTAGAGTTAATTTCATGGAATGCGTGTGTTAGTCACTCGGTCGTGTCCTACTCTTTGCGATCCCACGGACTGTAGCCCGCTAGGCTTCTGTGTCCATGAAATTCTCTAGGCAAGAGTACTGGAGTAGATTGCCATTCCCTTCTCCATAAACTTCCCAACCCCAGGGATCGAACCCTGGTCTCCTGCATTGCAGGCATGGAACAAAAGTGCTTATTATGAAAGGAATAATATGTAAGTCTCCTCTAACTAGAAGACATATCTAGTTACTTTAAAATGTGATCAGCTTTTGCGACTTTGTGGCCATCCAGTGGCTGGCTCAGCACTTCCACTGCAGGCGGCATGGCTTCTGGTTGAGAAGCTAAGATCCCTCATGCTGCACTGTGCAGCCAAAAGCAACAAAGAAACACGGTCAACTTTTACAGCTTCTTTTTAGCTTAACTTTAGAAAAATTTTAGCTTAACTTTAGAAAAGTCATCTCCATGTAGCAATGTATTCTAAAAATACATGTTAAGCAGCCTAGCTGTATAACAATTAGAAGCATAGTTCAAACTAATGTTAAACATTTCTTATGTTTTCTTTGATGTATTTTCAAATGTTCCGTGTTTCCTTTTTTGCTTCTTTTCTCTCCCACATTATCTTTATTTCTGTGACAGTGGTGTGCCTTCTTTGACCCAATAGGAGAGAGAACAATAGATGAACCCTCTTCAGCCTGTCATGGGTGAGATTTTTTTTTCCATTTTAAATAAAAGAATTGAATGTTTAAAGTGTTTTCATTTTCTATCACTACATTCCTTAGTTTAAAAGAATGAAATAGAAAAGAAGATGAGGAGTATACTTGTAATAGACAAAAAAGCAATTGCCCTTCTCAACCTGTGAAAGTGTTCCATTCCTTCCCACAGAACATACTCAATAAAACTTCCCCATTCGGCAGTCAAAAGTTAAAGATCTTTTCAACTGATCACAATTTCATATCCTTAGAAAACGAAACTTTCTCTGTGCACTCTAGTTATTCTGAAGAGGGGTGGGGTTTAACAGGATAACTACACTGTCTTATCCTCAGTATTTTAAAGAATATTTATCATTCATTAAATTCAAGCTGCTTGAATATTAGACTTACTTGATCTTTCTTCAGAATTAAAGTTTACTGCAGTGATATTTATTTATGCATTTTCCCCCAAATAATAAATTAATTTGCGTCAAATACTGTGCTTTCTGTTGGCTTGGGGGTATTTGATTTAGTGACTTGAGCCACTGACCTGGTAAAAAATCTATAGAAACATCTGGTGCTGTGAAATAAAAGACACTAATACAATGAACACTCATTTTCCCCCGATGCCTGTAGTAAACCATATTCATTATTGCTGTGTTAAATGATTATATGTCTTGAGTTTTTCTCCACCCCCACCACCCCCAGGAACTTTAGTAATGGATATATACTAACCTGTACAGAATTTACGTGATTTATAACTATGTTACAAAAGCTGTTGAACATTTAGTAAAAATGCAGAATTTTCTGGGTATCTTTAAAATGTACAAATGTGTGTTGCCTTAGTTCTTGCTCTGCCACCCCCACACAAGAATTATTAGGTATTTCTCAATACATGCTCAATACTGTTTGGGAGGTGTTAATATAGCACATAGATAGGCTGCGTTCTTACCCATGAAAAAGTTGTCGTCAGGTCTGTGTTTAGACTGTCAATACCAGGTAGTGAAAAAGAAAACAAAATGGAAAGGGATAGAAACATCCTTTGGG